>NC_058083.1:530456951-530538273 GCF_014858855.1 Bufo gargarizans | reverse complement strand
GGAGCAGATCCCAATTATTAAAGGGCCGCACATCTCACATCCACACACCGGGGAGCAGATCCCAGTTATTAAAGGGCCGCACATCACACACCGGGGAGCAGATCCCAGTTATTAAAGGACTGCACATCTCACACCCACACACCGGGGAGCAGATCCCAGTTATTAAAGGGCCGCACATCTCACATCCACACACTGGGGAGCAGATCCCAGTTATTAAAGGGCCGCACATTCACACCGGGGAGCAGATCCCAGTTATTAAAGGGCCGCACATCTCACACCCACACCGGGAGCATCCCAGTTATTATAGGGCCGCACATCTCACACCCACACACCGGGAGCAGATCCCAGTTAGTAAAGGGCCGCACATCTCACACCGGGAGCAGATCCCAGTTATTAAAGGGCCGCACATCTCACACCCACACACCGGGGAGCAGATCCCAGTGTTTAAAGGGCCGCACATCTCACACCCACACACCGGGGAGCAGATCCCAGTTATTAAAGGGCTGCACATCTCACATCCATACACCGGGGAGCAGATCCCAGTTATTATAGGACCTCACATCTCACACCCACACACCGGGGAGCAGATCCCAGTTATTATAGGGCCGCACATCTCACACCCACACACCGGGGAGCAGATCCCAGTTATTAAAGGGCCGCACATCTCACATCCACACACCGGGGAGCAGATCCCAGTTATTAAAGGACTGCACATCTCACATCCCACACACGGGGAGCAGATCCCAGTTATTAAAGGGTCGCACATCTCACACCCACACACCGGGGAGCAGATCCCAGTTATTAAAGGGCCGCACATCTCACACCCACACACCGGGGAGCAGATCCCAGTTATTAAAGGGCCCGCACATCTCACACCCACACACCGGGGAGCAGATCCCAGTTATTAAAGGACCGCACATCTCACATCCACACACCGGGGAGCAGATCCCAGTTATTAAAGGGCCGCACATCTCACATCCACACACCGGGGAGCAGATCCCAGTTATTAAAGGGCCGCACATCTCACATCCA
Source organism: Bufo gargarizans (assembly GCF_014858855.1). Lineage (NCBI taxonomy): Eukaryota > Metazoa > Chordata > Amphibia > Anura > Bufonidae > Bufo > Bufo gargarizans. The sequence goes on along the minus strand of NC_058083.1, from coordinate 530,537,241 downwards.
CACACCGGGGAGCAGATCCCAGTTATTAAAGGGCCACACATCTCACATCCACACACCGGGAAGCAGATCCCAGTTATTAAAGGGCCGCACATCTCACACCGGGGAGCAGATCCCAGTTATTAAAGGGCCGCACATCTCACATCCACACACCGGGGAGCAGATCCCAGTTATTAAAGGGCCGCACATCTCACATCCACACACCGGGGAGCAGATCCCAGTTATTAAAGGGCCGCACATCTCACACCCACACACCGTGGAGCAGATCCCAGTTATTAAAGGGCCGCACATCTCACATCCACACACCGGGGAGCAGATCCCAGTTATTAAAGGGCTGTACATCTCACACCCACACACCGGGGAGCAGATCCCAGTTATTAAAGGGCCGCACATCTCACACCCACACACCGGGGAGCAGATCCCAGTTATTAAAGGGCCGCACATCTCACATCCACACACTGGGGAGCAGATCCCAGTTATTAAAGGGCCGCACATCTCACACCCACACACCGGGGAGCAGATCCCAGTTATTAAAGGGCCGCACATCTCACACCCACACACCGGGGAGCAGATCCCAGTTATTAAAGGGCCGCACATCTCACACCCACACACCGGGGAGCATATCCCAGTTATTATAGGGCCGCACATCTCACACCCACACACCGGGGAGCAGATCCCAGTTATTAAAGGGCCGCACATCTCACATCCACACACTGGGGAGCAGATCCCAGTTATTAAAGGGCCGCACATCTCACATCCACACACCGGGGAGCAGATCCCAGTTATTAAAGGGCCGCACATCTCACACCCACACACCGGGGAGCAGATCCCAGTTATTAAAGGGCCGCACATCTCACACCCACACACCGGGGAGCATATCCCAGTTATTATAGGGCCGCACATCTCACACCCACACACCGGGGAGCAGATCCCAGTTAGTAAAGGGCCGCACATCTCACATCCACACACTGGGGAGCAGATCCCAGTTATTAAAGGGCCGCACATCTCACATCCACACACCGGGGAGCAGATCCCAGTTATTATAGGGCCGCACATCTCACACCCACACACCGGGGAGCAGATCCCAGTTATTACCGCACATCACACCCACACACCGGGGAGCAGATCCCAGTTATTAAAGGGCCGCACATCTCACATCCACACACCGGGGAGCAGATCCCAGTTATTATAGGGCCGCACATCTCACACCCACACACCGGGGAGCAGATCCCAGTTAGTAAAGGGCCGCACATCTCACACCCACACACCGGGGAGCAGATCCCAGTTATTACCGCACATCACACACCCACACACCGGGGAGCATATCCCAGTTATTATAGGGCCGCACATCTCACACCCACACACCGGGGAGCAGATCCCAGTTAGTAAAGGGCCGCACATCTCACACCGGGGAGCAGATCCCAGTTATTAAAGGGCCGCACATCTCACACCCACACACCGGGGAGCAGATCCCAGTTATTAAAGGGCCGCACATCACACATCCACACACCGGGGAGCAGATCCCAGTTATTAAAGGGCCGTACATCTCACACCCACACACCGGGGAGCAGATCCCAGTTATTAAAGGGCCGCACATCTCACACCGGGGAGCAGATCCCAGTTATTATAGGGCCGCACATCTCACACCCACACACCGGGGAGCAGATCCCAGTTATTAAAGGGCCGCACATCACACACCCACACACCGGGGAGCAGATCCCAGTTATTAAAGGGCCGCACATCTCACATCCACACACCGGGGAGCAGATCCCAGTTATTAAAGGACCGCACATCTCACACCCACACACCGGGGAGCAGATCCCAGTTATTAAAGGGCCGCACATCTCACACCGGGGAGCAGATCCCAGTTATTAAAGGGCCGCACATCTCACACCCACACACCGGGGAGCAGATCCCAGTTATTAAAGGGCCGCACATCTCACACCCACACACCGGGGAGCAGATCCCAGTATTATAGGGCCGCACATCTCACATCCACACACCGGGGAGCAGATCCCAGTTATTAAAGGGCCGCACATCTCACACCCACACACCGGGGAGCAGATCCCAGTGTTTAAAGGGCCGCACATCTCACATCCACACACCGGGGAGCAGATCCCAGTTATTAAAGGGCCGCACATCTCACACCCACACACCGGGGAGCAGATCCCAGTGTTTAAAGGGCCGCACATCTCACACCCACACACCGGGGAGCAGATCCCAGTTATTAAAGGACCGCACATCTCACACCCACACACCGATGAACAGATCCCAGCAGTGGCGTTGCAAGGGGGGTGCGCGCCGCACCGGGTGACACCAGTCTGATGGGGTGTCACCCGCCCCCACCGGCCGCCGGACTGACTTACTATGTGTATTCTGACTGAGCTGATCGAGTGAAACGGCTCAGTCAGATAGCCGGCAGCAGCAGGCAGTGTAATAGGAGCCTACAGTGGAAGCTAGCCCCGCCCCTCCCCGCCCTCCAACCAATCAGAGGCAGCCAGCAGTCCAGCACTGACTCACAGCACAGGGGGAGTCGCAGGGACTCCGAGAATCGTCTGAGTTTATTAGTTAAAAGAATCGTGTCACCGAGTCCCTGCCAGGCTCCCTGCTCTGCGGCTCCCTGTCCCCTGACAATGAAGGGAGGGGGGGGGGTGTATTGCATGTAGCAGAGCTGTGTGTGTATAGGGTGCTATAGGGGGGTATAGATTGCATGTAGCAGAGCTGTGTGTGTATAGGGTGCTATAGGGGGGTATACATTGCATGTAGCAGAGCTGTGTGTGTAACTGTGTGTGTGTATAGGGTGCTTGTAGCAGAGTAGGAAGCCTGGCAGGGACTCGGTGACAGGATTCTTTTAACTAATAAACTCTTAGACAATTATCTAAATCCCTGCAATAACTATACAGTGTAATTACATCAGTCTGCTCCACTGCATTCACTGCAGCAGAGCTGTGTTTGCCAGTCCCTCCTGACCTTTGGTTCACTTGAGAGCCGACTCAGCAAGTGAACCGAAGATTCGATGAGCTGCGCATGCGCATTGATCTTCAGTTCACTTGCTTCTGCCGGCTCAGGAAGTGAACCGAAGATCCGATTCATGAAAAAGATCCGAACTTCCCATCTCTAAATTGTGTAAGCCTACGTGCCAGCCTACGTGTGTGCCGTGCGGTGCGTGCGGCGCTCAGGCCCAAGGAGGCGTGACTGAGTCCGTCAGTGGGGCCGCGGCGGATGGCAGCGCCTGTGCAGCTGTCTGGAGGACTCTGGATGGAGGGAGGCGAGGAGGTGGAGCTGCTCTGCTGTGGCCTGTAAAGCTGCCTCTCCAGGCTGGCAGCAGAAGAACACAGAGAAGACTGAGTGAGGCACAACTTGTTGGCCGACCCTGCTGGACTGGAGAAGACAACTTAAGGCTGGGACTGGAGCCAGGACCCGACCCCACTCCAGCCAGACCCCAGTGATATATCAGGTACAGTACTACTGATCATTCTCAGCCCAGAGGAGCTGCTGAGTTGATTGGAGGGGGGGGGGGGGGACTGTATTGTAAAAGAGGGGGAGAAGAGATGGGGACAAAATGTACAACGTGTCCATGCTATGGAGCCTGGAGGGGAAGAAAAGAAGTGTGCCACCCCCCTCCAACATTGTCGGTCATCATGTCACCGCACCTGATGGTGCAGACTCCAACATTGTCCCCCATTAGGGAGCATAATGGACAGGGGGCTGACAGCTGACATGGGGGGCATGATGGATGGGAGCTGACATGGGGGGCATGATGGATGGGGGCTGACGGCTGACATGGGGGGCATGATGGATGGGGGCTGACGGCTGACATGGGGGGCATGATGGATGGGGGCTGACGGCTGACATGGGGGGCATGATGGATGGGGGCTGACAGCTGACATGGGGGGCATGATGGATGGGGGCTGACAGCTGACATGGGGGGCATGATGGATGGGGGCTGACAGCTGACATGGGGGGCATGATGGATGGGGGCTGACAGCTGACATGGGCATGATGGATGGGGGCTGACGGCTGACATGGGGGGCATGATGGATGGGGGCTGACGGCTGACATGGGGGGCATGATGGATGGGGGCTGACAGCTGACATGGGGGCATGATGGATGGGGGCTGACAGCTGACATGGGGGGCATGATGGATGGGGGCTGACAGCTGACATGGGGGGCATGATGGATGGGGGCTGACAGCTGACATGGGCATGATGGATGGGGGCTGACAGCTGACATGGGGGGCATGATGGATGGGGTGCTGACGGCTGACATGGGCATGATAGATGGGGGCTGACGGCTGATATGGGGGGCATGATGGATGGGGGCTGACGGCTGACATGGGCATGATGGATGGGGGCTGACAGCTGACATGGGGGGCATGATGGATGGGGTGCTGACGGCTGACATGGGCATGATGGATGGGGGCTGACGGCTGACATGGGGGGCATGATGGATGGGGGCTGACGGCTGACATGGGGGGCATGATGGATGGGGGCTGACGGCTGACATGGGGGGCATGATGGATGGGGGCTGACAGCTGACATGGGCATGATGGATGGGGGCTGACAGCTGACATGGGCATGATGGATGGGGTGCTGACGGCTGACATGAGGGGCATGATAGATGGGGGCTGACGGCTGATATGGGGGCTGATTTGAGGTATGATTAACATTGGGGGTCTGACCTGAGGTATAATGGAAAATATTGTTTCTTATTATACTCCTCTAAAACCTATGTGCGTCTTATAGGGCGAAAAGTACAGTCCTCAAACCAGTGATTGAAGCAGAGCGAAGATACCAGGACCACACAGAGGAGAAGCCAGCTGCTGCAGACAGAACCAGGACAAGGTGAGCTGCGGAGGGGGGGGGGGGGGGGGGGGTCGCTGAGATGTAGCTTCGCTTGTGTTGCCAAAAAATCCTTGCACCTGCCCTGGTCACGTCCGCGTGACAGCAGTGACTCACTCACACAGGCGGCCCGCCCAGTGTCTTCAGCTTGTCGTCGTCCTCCAGTGGCCAAATCCTGCGCCTGTGCCGAGGATCTGGGTGTTCGCGCCTGCGCACTGGTTTTCCGATTACTAGCAGAAGCATCGGAATATCCAGTGCGCAGGCCCGTACAGTGACACTCCTGCAAGCGCCGCATCGGAGGGCTGTTGGAGCTGCCTCCTGACTTTGGCAATAGCAATATTTTTACTGCACAGTACGTGTCCCCTATATTTATATATAATAAATAAAGAGTCCCACAGTACATAATGTGGGCAAAATATACCTAATTACATAACATTCCCAATAAATAAACTTATTTTTATGTGAAAAAGGGCTATTTTACATTTTTATTAGTGATACTCTTTGGTGCCAGGGGGTGTACCCTGGCATTTTTATTATGGTATACCACCTGGCACCAAAGTGTATCACTTTAAAAAAAAAAATATATCAATTTTTCACATAAAAATAAGTTTATGTATTGGGAATGGTATGTAATTAGGTATATTTTGCCCACATTATATAACTAAATTATTATTAACTAAGGCTACTTTCACACTTGCGTTCAGAGCGGATCCGTCTGCATTATATTGTTAAAATATTTCTAAGTGTGAAAACGGCCTCAGACGGATCCGTCCCGACTTTCAATGTAAAGTCAATGGGGGACGGATCCGTTTGAAGATTGAGCCACATTGTGTCATCTTCAAACGGATCAGTCCCCATTGACTTACATTGTAAGTCTGGACGGATCCGCACGCCTCCGCACGGCCAGGCGGACACCCGAACGCTGCTTGCAGCGTTCAAGTGTCCGCCTGCTGAGCGGAGCGGAGGCTGAACGCTGCCAGACTGATGCATTCTGAGCGGATCCGCCTCCATTCAGACTGCATCAGGGCTGGACGGCTGCGTTCGGGACCGCTTGTGAGAGCCTTCAAACCGAACTCACAAGCGGACCAGCGAACGCTAGTGTGAAAGAAGCCTAAATTATTGTACCACATTATATAACTAAATCATTATATAACTAAATTATTGGTTATATGACTAAAAAATTATTGCTTCCGGGGGTGACACCATTTTCTACCGCACTGGGTGACACCAGCCCTAGCAACGCCACTGGATCCCAGTTATTAAAGGGCCGCACATCTCACACTCACACACCGGGGAGCAGATCCCAGTTATTAAAGGGCCGCACATCTCACATCCACACACCGGGGAGCAGATCCCAGTTATTAAAGGGCCGCACATCTCACACCCACACACCGGGGAGCAGATCCCAGTTATTATAGGGCCGTACATCTCACACCCACACACCGGGGAGCAGATCCCAGTTATTAAAGGACCGTACATCTCACACTCACACACCGGGGAGCAGATCCCAGTTATTAAAGGGCCGCACATCTCACATCCACACACCGGGGAGCAGATCCCAGTTATTAAAGGGCCGCACATCTCACACCCACACACCGGGGAGCAGATCCCAGTTATTAAAGGGCCGCACATCTCACACCCACACACCGGGGAGCAGATCCCAGTTATTAAAGGACTGCACATCTCACACCCACACACCGGGGAGCAGATCCCAGTTATTAAAGGGCCGCACATCTCACACCCACACACCAGGGAGCAGATCCCAGTTATTAAAGGACTGCACATCTCACACCCACACACCGGGGAGCAGATCCCAGTTATTAAAGGGCCGCACATCTCACACCCACACACCGGGGAGCAGATCCCAGTTATTAAAGGGCCGCACATATCACACCCACACACCGGGGAGCAGATCCCAGTTATTAAAGGGCCGCACATCACACACCCACACACCGGGGAGCAGATCCCAGTTATTATAGGACCTCACATCTCACACCCACACACCCACACACCGGGGAGCAGATCCCAGTTATTAAAGGGCCGCACATCTCACACCCACACACCGGGGAGCAGATCCCAGTTATTAAAGGGCCGCACATCTCACATCCACACACCGGGGAGCAGATCCCAGTTATTAAAGGACCGCACATCTCACATCCACACATCGGGGAGCAGATCCCAGTTATTATAGGGCCGCACATCTCACACCCACACACCGGGGAGCAGATCCCAGTTATTAAAGGACTGCACATCTCACACCCACACACCGGGGAGCAGATCCCAGTTATTAAAGGGCCGCACATCACACACCGGGGAGCAGATCCCAGTTATTAAAGGGCCGCACATCTCACGCCCACACATCGGGGAGCAGATCCCAGTTATTAAAGGGCCGCACATCTCACACCCACACACCGGGGAGCAGATCCCAGTTATTAAAGGGACGCACATCTCACACCCACACACCGGGGAGCAGATCCCAGTTATTAAAGGGCCGCACATCTCACACCCACACACCGGGGAGCAGATCCCAGTTATTAAAGGGCCGCACATCCCACACCCACACACCGGGGAGCAGATCCCAGTTATTAAAGGGCCGCACATCTCACATCCACACACCGGGGAACAGATCCCAGTTATTATAGGGCTGCACATCTCACACCCACTTACCGGGGAGCAGATCCCAGTTATTAAAGGGCCGCACATCTCACACCCACACACCGGGGAGCAGATCCCAGTTATTAAAGGGCCGCACATCTCACACCCAAACACCGGGGAGCAGATCCCAGTTATTAAAGGGCCGCACATCCCACACCCACACACCGGGGAGCAGATCCCAGTTATTAAAGGGCCGCACATCTCACATCCACACACCGGGGAGCAGATCCCAGTTATTAAAGGGCCGCACATCTCACATCCACACACCGGGGAACAGATCCCAGTTATTATAGGGCTGCACATCTCACACCCACTTACCGGGGAGCAGATCCCAGTTATTAAAGGGCCGCACATCTCACACCCAAACACCATGCGTAGAAAGACCACTTTGGCCATCATAAGTCGACGATACATAGTAACAATCTCTTGCTACCTATCCTGTATTATTTTTATCCATTGGGACATAATGGTTGGTTTTCAGGTAATTGAAGAGGTCACAGTGGCCAGACGTGAGATGTTACTTAGACGAGAGGCATGAGATTAGCGGAGACAAGCTTTCGATGACTATATTTTTTCCGATGTGTTTTATACCTCGATACCTTTCTCCTGTCTGAACATATGTCTAATTTTCACAGCGCAACTGAAAAATGTCCAGAGAGCGGCTTCTAAGAGGAGCTACAGGGTCTTTGTAGTAACTAAGTTTACATCTTCTTACTTGTGTTTTGTAACCAGCCATAGTTTCCCTGGCGACGTGACTCCTGCGGAATTGGTTGTGCAGGGGCCACTTTAATACTGAAGTGCACCGGAGATTTGTGTGCAAAGTCCAACCAAATTATCTATATCACATCTCAAGGCAAATGGCGCCTTCACTGCGTTTCGGAGCTGACTTCCCACGGTAGCCCGGAGCTTGGCTCTTACGCGTATGCTTTCTCCTCTCCGCCTCCTAGAGTGGTCCGTGGGGTCTTCTTACGGCGGATTGAGCAGCCGTAGGGATATTGCCCCCAACTGTAGTCCGTGGCTGTTTGCCGTCTGTAGGCCCTAGCTGTAGGTCTGAAAGGCTGGCGGCCCAATCTACTACTCAAATTGTAGCTGGAGCAAAATGGTGCTGCTAAAGGCGTTATTAGGGTATAGCTGCCGATGGCTTGAATGATCCTAGACGGAGCTGTCTAAAAGCTTCTCCTTACAGCCCCCCCCCCCCCTATAGTGCAGGAATCCAAGGAAAATGGAACCATTGACCCTAAATTGGGGGAATTCCTGATTAATCAACATCCTGTAACCCCAGTATTTTACATTCAACCTAAAATACACAAGTCTTTAACTTGTCTGTCAATGGACTCCATACTTTCCCCACCAGCAATTTTATTGGAGATGGTCATACTTACTCGACACAGGACATTTTTTGGAGGAAATTATGACCATCGGTACAATTACTGCATATGTGTCACTTTGATGTCTGCAGTTTAAAAACGTCTATAGAACACGATAAAGGGATACGAGCAACACAATGGTTACTTGATCAGATACCTACAATGACAGTGTAGGACCGGAGAGGGCAGGGGAGAGGCGAGGAGCGGAGAGGGCAGGGGAGAGGCGAGGAGCGGAGAGGGCAGGGGAGAGGCGAGGAGCGGAGAAGGCAGGGGAGAGGCGAGGAGCGGAGAGGGCAGGGGAGAGGCGAGGAGCGGAGAGGGCAGAGGAGCGGAGAGGGCAGGGGAGAGGCGAGGAGCGGAGAGGGCAGGGGAGAGGCGAGGAGCGGAGAGGCAGGGGAGAGGCGAGGAGCGGAGAAGGCAGGGGAGAGGCGAGGAGCGGAGAGGGCAGGGGAGAGGCGAGGAGCGGAGAGGGGAGGGGAGATGCGAGGAGAGGGCAGGGGAGAGACGAGGAGCGGAGAGGGCAGAGGAGAGGCGAGGAGCGGAGAGGGCAGGGGAGAGGCGAGGAGCGGAGAGGGCAGAGGAGAGGCGAGGAGCGGAGAGGGCAGGGGAGAGGCGAGGAGCGGAGAGGGCAGGGGAGAGGCGAGGAGCGGAGAGGGCAGGGGAGAGGCGAGGAGCGGAGAGGGGAGGGGAGATGCGAGGAGAGGGCAGGGGAGAGACGAGGAGCGGAGAGGGCAGAGGAGAGGCGAGGAGCGGAGAGGGCAGGGGAGAGGCGAGGAGCGGAGAGGGCAGAGGAGAGGCGAGGAGCGGAGAGGGCAGGGGAGAGGCGAGGAGCGGAGAGGGCAGGGGAGAGGCGAGGAGCGGAGAGGGCAGGGGAGAGGCGAGGAGCGGAGAGGGCAGGGGAGAGGCGAGGAGCGGAGAGGCAGGGGAGAGGCGAGGAGCGGAGAGGGCATGGGAGAGGCGAGGAGCGGAGAGGGCAGGGGAGAGGCGAGGAGCGGAGAGGGCAGGGGAGAGGCGAGGAGCGGAGAGGGCAGGGGAGAGGCGAGGAGAGGGCAGGGGAGAGACGAGGAGCGGAGAGGGCAGAGGAGAGGCGAGGAGCGGAGAGGGCAGGGGAGAGGCGAGGAGCGGAGAGGGCAGAGGAGAGGAGCGGAGAGGGCAGGGGAGAGGCGAGGAGCGGAGAGGGCAGGGGAGAGGAGCGGAGAGGGCAGGGGAGAGGAGCGGAGAGGGCAGGGGAGAGGGCAGGGGAGAGGGCAGGGGAGAGGCGAGGAGCGGAGAGGGCAGATCTGCCCCATGACCTGTTGTACCTGCTCCTGGCAGCTGAAGGCATCTGTGTTGGTCCCGTGTTCATATGTTCCTGCATTGTTGAGAAAAATGATGTTTTAATATATGCAAATGAGCCTCTAGGAGCAATGGGGGCGTTACCATTACACCTAGAGGCTCTGCTACTGCCACATCCTCTGCACTTTGATTGGAAGAGATGAGGACTGAGGAGAAGGGTGAGTGTGAGGGGTTAATAAGTGACGCATTGACTGTGGATGACGTAATATTCACGGTTTTTATTCCTCAATGAAAACTTTCATTACTATAAATTCTACAGAGTCTTCAAAGGCGGCTTTTGGCTGGTTCAGTGGGCTCTCCTCAGGTATACGTGGATGCCACTCTTGGAACGCAGAACCAGCTGTGGTAGTTTAAGAGCAGGTTTCGAGTCATCTGGTAAAAGTTGAAAGCGCTGAAGTGTGAGAGCCACCGCCACCTTCATCTCATTCATGGCAAAATTCTGACCAATGCAGTTTCTTAAACAGAAACAAAAAAATACATATCAAATGTCTGGTTTTATGTAATAAATCCAATTTTATGTTTCAACCAGAAAATACTTTGAGACTCTGTTCACGTTGACATTGTCTTCTCCTCCTTCTGGATTCAGGTGTGTTTGAGAGTTCTTGTAGGGGAAGAAACAGAAGCAATGGACTCTTAGCAAGCTCCGTCTCTGATGCCACCAGATATAAGGTAGTTATGCTACAAGTCAACATCCAACCTTGAGACATGATAATAACTAAGCCAGCATCTCATCGGCAGACAGCTGTTTCGGGGCAGAAAGTACTGGCCACTTGGACTATAAAACTCCTCAAGCTGATTAAGGCCATCTGCCTAGGACAAGGATGCTCAACCTGCAGCCCTCCGGCTGTTGTAAAACTACAACTCCCACCATGCCCTTCTGTAGGCTGTCCAGGAATGATGGGAGTTGTAGTTTTGCAACAGCTGGAGGGCCGCAGGTTGAGCATGCCTGCGCTAGGAGATACAGTAGCCCTCAAATGCTGACATAGGCCTCTCAGCCAGTTAAACCAGTCCTCTCTGCGCTTCACCAATGAGGCACAATCACCCTGAAACAACCGTCTGCAGATGAGACACTGGCTTAATGAATATCTGAGTCATGTCTCAAGGACATTAACTTTATAGCTGCCTTACATCTGGTGGCATCAGAGGCGGAGGTTGCTAAGGGCTCATTTACATTCCTACTACAATTAAAAGAAACATTGAATGATTGAGCAACACGTGATTTATTGTCCAAAACATCCCTGATATGTCACTTAAATCTAGCCCTAGACCTCAAACATGGCATGAACATATCCGTGGAAGGGTCACGAGTGGCTTCCCCATACAGTTGTGTGGGAAAAGATTCACTAAAATGCGTCATTTATACGTTTAAATGTCGGCTATTTCTGATTTCATGGTTCATGGGGAGGATTCAGATGCCGCCATATCTGTAGCCCATTACGTTATAGGACCCCAGTCTTCGCCCCTGATTCCTGGATATGTGGCTGAACACAGACAGAAAAAACATTACTCGACATGCAATACCTTGGTCCTGCAGCAAAAGGGACAAAGGCGTGGGAATGACGGCCCGCAGAATTCTCTGGAGTAAAGCGAAGAGGGTCAAACACCTGTCAGAGACAATATCAGAGAAGACCTCGTTATAAGAAGAAGTCTCCAAACCATCAGAACGTTCATTGCTTCAGCTATAAGTGGATGGGGTGAGCAGATCTCTGGCTGACCCGGAGGCGTGCCACCTCAGCCACCTCATGGTCGCATCCAGAAGCAGTTGTATCTTCTGTGGCCCCGATCTGTCATTGACACTGAGCCCTAGAGACTGCTGTCAGGAGGCAAAGCCATCGGCCAAACAGGGGAGGCATGGATAATATGGCTGGAAAGGTATGAGGCCAAGTGGGATCCTGGGCGGACACAAAGGCATAAACACTCCTAGCAATAATCATCCCAATAAACCTGAGCCATCTATGAAAGCAAGAAGAGACATCTCCAAGGCATTTAAAGTGAATGGTAATCAGAGGAGTTATCGGTCCAGGAGGGTCCTCTATAAACGCAGAAACAAACACAATGCACCAGCGCTCTGCAAACAGGCCATGTGCCAATGCTACATTATAAAAGGTGAGATTCTTGGCAAATACATTTAGTACAAGATGATTTGTGCCTGTCCGCCAGTGGCAGGGCGCTCTCTAAATACTACCTCTCCCGGTGCCATACTGGCCTCTGCTCAGCCCACTCTATATTTTACCTCTCCTGGTGCCAAATGGATCCTAATAAATGGAGGCTAATCTATTAAGACCCAGATTGATGGACCTATATCACAGCTCCTGGTCATTTTCCATTCCTGCGCTGCCTGTGCCGTACATAGTGCGCCCTGCGCTGCCTGTGCCGTACATAGTGCACCCTGCGCTGCCTGTGCCGTACACAGTGCGCCCTGCGCTGCCTGTGCTGTACATAGTGCGCCCTGTGCCGTACATAGTGCGCCCTGCTCTGCCTGCGCCGTACATAGTGCACCCTGCGCTGCCTGTGCTGTACATAGTGCGCCCTGCACTGCCTGTGCCGTACATAGTGCGCCCTGCGCTGCCTGTGCCGTACATAGTGCGCCCTGCGCTGCCTGTGCCGTACATAGTGCGCCCTGCGCTGCCTGTGCCGTACATAGTGCACCCTGCTCTGCCTGTGCTGTACATAGTGCGCCCTGCGCTGCCTGTGCTGTACATAGTGCGCCCTGCGCTGTCTGTGCTATACATAGTGCGCCCTGCGCTGCCTGTGCCGTACATAGTGCACCCTGCTCTGCCTGTGCTGTACATAGTGTGCCCTGCGCTGTACATAGTGCGCCCTGCCCTGCCTGTGCTCTACATAGTGCGCCCTGCGCTGCCTGTGCTGTACATAGTGCACCCTGCTCTGTCTGTGCCGTACATAGTGCGCCCTGCGCTGCTTGTGCCGTACATAGTGCGCCCTGCGCTGCCTGTGCTGTACATAGTGCGCCCTGCCCTGCCTGTGCTCTACATAGTGCGCCCTGCGCTGCCTGTGCTGTACATAGTGCGCCCTGCGCTGCCTGTGCCGTACATAGTGTGCCCTGCGCTGCCTGTGCTGTACATAGTGCACCCTGCTCTGCCTGTGCTGTACATAGTGCGCCCTGCGCTGCCTGTGCCGTACATAGTGCGCCCTGCGCTGCCTGTGCCGTACATAGTGCGCCCTGCGCTGCCTGTGCCGTACATAGTGCGCCCTGCGCTGCCTGTGCCGTACATAGTGCACCCTGCTCTGCCTGTGCCGTACATAGTGCGCCCTGCGCTGCCTGTGCTGTACATAGTGCGCCCTGCGCTATCTGTGCTATACATAGTGCGCCCTGCGCTGCCTGTGCCGTACATAGTGCACCCTGCTCTGCCTGTGCTGTACATAGTGTGCCCTGCGCTGTACATAGTGCGCCCTGCTCTGCCTGTGCTCTACATAGTGCGCCCTGCGCTGCCTGTGCTGTACATAGTGCACCCTGCTCTGTCTGTGCCGTACATAGTGCGCCCTGCGCTGCTTGTGCCGTACATAGTGCGCCCTGCGCTGCCTGTGCTGTACATAGTGCGCCCTGCCCTGCCTGTGCTCTACATAGTGCGCCCTGCGCTGCCTGTGCTGTACATAGTGCGCCCTGCTCTGTCTGTGCCGTACATAGTGCGCCCTGCGCTGCCTGTGCTGTACATAGCGCTCCCTGCGCTGCCTGTGCCGTACATAGTGCACCCTGCTCTGCCTGTGCCGTACATAGTGCGCCCTGCTCTGCCTATGCCGTACACAGTGCGCCCTGCGCTGCCTGTGCCGTACATAGTGCACCCTGCGCTGCCTGTGCCGTACATAGTGCGCCCTGCTCTGCCTGTGCCGTACACAGTGCGCCCTCCGCTGCCTGTGCCGTACACAGTGCGCCCTCCGCTGCCTGTGCCGTACATAGTGCGCCCTGCGCTGCCTGTGCCGTACATAGTGCGCCCTGCGCTGCCTGTGCTGTACATAGTGCGCCCTGCGCTGCCTGTGCCGTACATAGTGCGCCCTGCGCTGCCTGTGCTGTACATAGTGCGCCCTGTGCCGTACATAGTGCGTCCTGCTCTGCCTGCGCCGTACATAGTGCGCCCTGCTCTGCCTGCGCTATACATAGTGCGCCCTGCGCTGCCTGTGCTGTACATAGTGCGCCCTGCTCTGCCTGTGCTGTACATAGTGCGTCCTGCGCTGCCTGTTCCGTACATAGTGCGCCCTGCTCTGCCTGTGCTATACATAGTGCGCCCTGCGCTGCCTGTGCCGTACATAGTGCGTCCTGTGCTGTACATAGTGCGCCCTGCGCTGCCTGTGCTGTACATAGTGCGCCCTGCGCTGCCTGTGCTGTACATAGTGCGCCCTGCGCTGCCTGTGCTGTACATAGTGCGCCCTGCGCTGCCTGTGCTGTACATAGTGCGCCCTGCGCTGCCTGTGCTGTACATAGTGCGCCCTGCGCTGCCTGTGCTGTACATAGTGCGCCCTGCGCTGCCTGTGCTCTACATAGTGCACCCTGCTCTGCCTGTGCTGTACATAGTGCGCCCTGCCCTGCCTGTGCTCTACATAGTGCGCCCTGCGCCGCCTGTGCTGAACATAGTGCGCCCTGTGCCGTACATAGTGCGCCCTGCTCTGCCTGCGCCGTACATAGTGCGCCCTGCTCTGCCTGCGCTGTACATAGTGCGCCCTGCGCTGCCTGTGCTGTACATAGTGCGCCGTGCGCTGCCTGTGCTGTACATAGTGCACCCTGCGCTGCCTGTGCTCTACATAGTGCACCCTGCTCTGCCTGTGCTATACATAGTGCGCCCTGTGCTGTACATAGTGCGCCCTGCTCTGCCTGTGCTGTACATAGTGCGCCCTGCGCTGCCTGTGCTGTACATAGTGCGCCGTGCGCTGCCTGTGCTGTACATAGTGCACCCTGCGCTGCCTGTGCTCTACATAGTGCACCCTGCGCTGCCTGTGCTGTACATAGTGCGCCCTGCCTGTGCTCTACATAGTGCGCCCTGCCCTGCCTGTGCTCTACATAGTGCACCCTGCTCTGCCTGTGCTATACATAGTGCGCCCTGTGCCGTACATAGTGCGCCCTGCTCTGCCTGCGCCGTACATAGTGCACCCTGCGCTGCCTGTGCCGTACACAGTGCGCCCTGCGCTGCCTGTGCTGTACATAGTGCGCCCTGCGCTGCCTGTGCTATACATAGTGCACCCTGCGCTGCCTGTGCCGTACATAGTGCACCCTGCGCTGCCTGTGCTGTACATAGTGCGCCCTGCTCTGCCTGTGCTATACATAGTGCGCCCTGTGCCGTACATAGTGCGCCCTGCTCTGCCTGCGCCGTACATAGTGCTGCCTGTGCCGTACATAGTGCGCCCTGCGCTGCCTGTGCCGTACATAGTGCGCCCTGCGCTGCCTGTGCTGTACATAGTGCACCCTGCGCTGCCTGTGCTGTACATAGTGCACCCTGCTCTGCCTGTGCTATACATAGTGCGCCCTGCGCTGCCTGTGCTGTACATAGTGCACCCTGCTCTGTCTGTGCCGTACACAGTGCGCCCTGCTCTGCCTGTGCCATACACAGTGCGCCCTGCGCTGCCTGTGCTGTACATAGTGGGCCCTGCGCTGCCTGTGCTGTACATAGTGCTCCCTGCGCTGCCTGTGCCGTACATAGTGCGCCCTGTGCTGTACATAGTGCACCCTGCTCTGCCTGTGCTGTACATAGTGCGCCCTGCGCTGCCTGTGCTGTACATAGTGCGCCATGCGCTGCCTGTGCCGTACATAGTGCGTCCTGTGCTGCCTGTGCCGTACATAGTGCGTCCTGTGCTGTACATAGTGCGTCCTGCGCTGCCTGTGCCGTCCATAGTGCACCCTGCTCTGCCTGTGCTGTACATAGTGCGCCCTGCCCTGCCTGCGCCGTACATAGTGCGCCCTGTGCCGTACATAGTGCGCCCTGTGCTGTACATAGTGCACCCTGCTCTGCCTGTGCTGTACATAGTGCGCCCTGCGCTGCCTGCGCCGTACACAGTGCGCCCTGCGCTGCCTGTGCCGTACATAGTGTGTCCTGCGCTGCCTGTGCTGTACATAGTGCGTCCTGCGCTGCCTGTGCTGTACATAGTGCGCCCTGCGCTGCCTGTGCCGTACATAGTGCGCCCTGCGCTGCCTGTGCCGTACATAGTGCGCCCTGCGCTGCCTGTGCCGTACATAGTGCGCCCTGCGCTGTACATAGTGCATCCTGCGCTGCCTGTGCCGTACATAGTGCGCCCTGCTCTGCCTGTGCTATACATAGTGCGCCCTGCTCTGCCTGTGCTATACATAGTGCTCCCTGCGCTGCCTGTGCCGTACATAGTGCGTCCTGTGCTGTACATAGTGCGCCCTGCGCTGCCTGTGCTGTACATAGTGCGCCCTGCGCTGCCTGTGCTGCACATAGTGCACCCTGCCCTGCCTGTGCTGCACATAGTGCGCCCTGCGCTGCCTGTGCTGTACATAGTGCGCCCTGCGCTGCCTGTGCTGTACATAGTGCGCCCTGCCCTGCCTGTGCTCTACATAGTGCGCCCTGCGCTGCCTGTGCTGTACATAGTGCACCCTGCTCTGTCTGTGCCGTACATAGTGCGTCCTGCGCTGCCTGTGCCGTACATAGTGCACCCTGTGCTGTACATAGTGCGTCCTGCGCTGCCAGTGCCGTACATAGTGCGCCCTGCTCTGCCTGTGCTATACATAGTGCGCCCTGCGCTGCCTGTGCCGTACATAGTGCGTCCTGTGCTGTACATAGTGCGCCCTGCGCTGCCTGTGCTGTACATAGTGCGCCCTGCGCTGCCTGTGCTGTACATAGTGCGCCCTGCCCTGCCTGTGCTCTACATAGTGCACCCTGCGCTGCCTGTGCTGTACATAGTGCACCCTGCTCTGCCTGTGCTGTACATAGTGCGCCCTGCCCTGCCTGTGCTCTATATAGTGCGCCCTGCGCTGCCTGTGCCGTACATAGTGCGCCCTGCTCTGCCTGCGCCGTACATAGTGCGCCCTGCTCTGCCTGCGCTGTACATAGTGCGCCCTGCTCTGCCTGTGCCTACATAGTGCGCCCTGTGCTGTACATAGTGCGCCCTGCGCTGCCTGTGCTGTACATAGTGCGCCCTGTGCTGCCTGTGCTGTACATAGTGCACCCTGCGCTGCCTGTGCTCTACATAGTGCACCCTGCGCTGCCTGTGCTGTACATAGTGCACCCTGCTCTGCCTGTGCTGTACATAGTGCGCCCTGCCCTGCCTGCGCCGTACATAGTGCGCCCTGTGCCGTACATAGTGCGCCCTGCTCTGCCTGCGCCGTACATAGTGCACCCTGCGCTGCCTGTGCCGTACACAGTGCGCCCTGCGCTGCCTGTGCCGTACATAGCGCTCCCTGCGCTGCCTGTACTGTACATAGTGCACCCTGCGCTGCCTGTGCCGTACATAGTGCACCCTGCGCTGCCTGTGCTGTACATAGTGCGCCCTGCTCTGCCTGTGCTATACATAGTGCGCCCTGTGCCGTACATAGTGCGCCCTGCTCTGCCTGCGCCGTACATAGTGCACCCTGTGCTGCCTGTGCCGTACATAGTGCGCCCTGCTCTGCCTGTGCCGTACATAGTGCGCCCTGCGCTGCCTGTGCTGTACATAGTGCACCCTGCGCTGCCTGTGCTGTACATAGTGCACCCTGCTCTGCCTGTGCTGTACATAGTGCGCCCTGCGCTGCCTGTGCTATACATAGTGCGCCCTGCTCTGCCTGTGCTATACATAGTGCGCCCTGCGCTGCCTGTGCTGTACATAGTGCACCCTGCTCTGTCTGTGCCGTACACAGTGCGCCCTGCTCTGCCTGTGCCGTACACAGTGCGCCCTGCGCTGCCTGTGCTGTACATAGTGCGCCCTGCTCTGCCTGTGCTGTACATAGTGCGCCCTGCGCTGCCTGTGCCGTACATAGTGCACCCTGCGCTGCCTGTGCCATACATAGTGCTCCCTGCGCTGCCTGTGCTGTACATAGTTTACCCTGCTCTGCCTGTGCTGTACATAGTGCGCCCTGCTCTGCCTGTGCTGTACATAGTGCGCCCTGCGCTGCCTGTGCCGTACATAGTGCACCCTGCGCTGCCTGTGCCATACATAGTGCTCCCTGCGCTGCCTGTGCTGTACATAGTGCGCCCTGCTCTGCCTGTGCTGTACATAGTGCGCCCTGCGCTGCCTGTGCTGTACATAGTGCACCCTGTGCTGTACATAGCGCTCCCTGCGCTGCCTGTGCCGTACATAGCGCTCCCTGCGCTGCCTGTGCCGTACATAGTGCACCCTGCTCTGCCTGTGCCGTACACAGTGCGCCCTGCGCTGCCTGTGCTGTACATAGTGCACCCTGCTCTGCCTGTGCTATACATAGTGCGCCCTGCTCTGCCTGTGCTGTACATAGTGCGCCCTGCGCTGCCTGTGCTGTACATAGTGCACCCTGCTCTGCCTGTGCCATACATAGTGCTGCCTGTGCCGTACATAGTGCACCCTGCTCTGCCTGTGCTGTACACAGTGCGCCCTGCGCTGCCTGTGCTGTACATAGTGCGCCCTGCTCTGCCTGTGCCGTACATAGTGCACCCTGCGCTGTACATAGTGCGCCCTGCACTGCCTGTGCTGTACATAGTGCGCCCTGCACTGCCTGTGCTGTACATAGTGCACCCTGCGCTGCCTGTGCTGTACATAGTGCTCCCTGCGCTGCCTGTGCCATACATAGTGCGCCCTGCGCTGCCTGTGTTGTACATAGTGCACGCTGCCTGTGTTGTACATAGTGCACCCTGCTCTGTCTGTGCCGTACATAGTGCACCCTGCGCTGCCTGTGCTGTACATAGTGCGCCCTGCACTGCCTGTGCCGTACATAGTGCGCCCTGCGCTGCCTGTGCTGTACATAGTGCACCCTGCTCTGTCTGTGCCGTACATAGTGCACCCTGCGCTGCCTGTGCTGTACATAGTGCGCCCTGCTCTGCCTGTGCTGTACATAGTGCGCCCTGCTCTGCCTGTGCTGTACATAGCGCGCCCTGTGCTGTACATAGTGCGCCCTGCACTGCCTGTGCCGTACATAGTGCGCCCTGCTCTGCCTGTGCCATACATAGTGCTCCCTGCGCTGCCTGTGCCGTACATAGTGCGCCCTGCTCTGCCTGTGCCATACATAGTGCACCCTGCTCTGCCTGTGCCGTACATAGTGCGCCCTGCTCTGCCTGTGCCGTACATAGTGCGCCCTGCCCTGCCTGTGCTCTACATAGTGCGCCCTGCTCTGCCTGTGCCGTACATAGTGCGCCCTGCGCTGCCTGTGCTGTACATAGTGCACCCTGCTCTGTCTGTGCCGTACATAGTGCGCCCTGCTCTGCCTGTGCCATACATAGTGCACCCTGCTCTGCCTGTGCTGTACATAGTGCGCCCTGCTCTGCCTGTGCCGTACATAGTGCGCCCTGCGCTGCCTGTGCTCTACATAGTGCACCCTGCTCTGCCTGTGCCGTACATAGTGCGCCCTGCGCTGCCTGTGCTGTACATAGTGCTCCCTGCGCTGCCTGTGCCGTACATAGTGCGCCCTGCGCTGCCTGTGCCGTACATAGTGCGCCCTGCTCTGCCTGTGCTGTACATAGTGCGCCCTGCGCTGCCTGTGCTGTACATAGTGCTCCCTGCGCTGCCTGTGCTGTACATAGTGCACCCTGCTCTGCCTGTGCTATACATAGTGCGCCCTGCGCTGCCTGTGCTATACATAGTGCACCCTGCTCTGCCTGTGCTCTACATAGTGCGCCCTGCGCTGCCTGTGCTGTACATAGTGCACCCTGCTCTGCCTGTGCTGTACATAGTGCGCCCTGCCCTGCCTGCGCCGTACATAGTGCGCCCTGCTCTGCCGTACATAGTGCGCCCTGCGCTGCCTGTGCTGTACACAGTGCGCCCTGCGCTGCCTGTGCCGTACACAGTGCGCCCTGCGCTGCCTGTGCCGTACACAGTGCGTCCTGCGCTGTCTGTGCCGTACACAGTGCGCCCTGCGCTGATAAAGGTCAGGAGAAGACTACGGTGTATTGGTACAGCAGGGTGCGGGTGCCCACAGAGAGGCCGCCTTTGGCACCGGAGCCATGGGTTCGCGCCACTGACCTAGACGTGCTGTTTCCTGTTTTTGCCCCCCCCCCCATTCCTTGTAGATATAGCTATTGATGGAGGGTAAACCAAAGGACTTGTGCCAAGAATGGCGTCATCTATGAAGAGATATGAAGACCTTTCAGCAGATGCTGGTACAACCACTCAGGACACAACTGTATCCACTCCTCAGCTGAGAGCAGCATTAGACTACATTCATGGATTGCAAGCAGAGATCCTGAAAACTGCACAGAACTGTAACACAAAGCGTATTAGAAATGTACAGTGATTAATCTGTGAAGCCATTTGAGGTCGGCCTCTGAGGTTCAGGGGTAACATATCGACCCTCACAAAATGGCAAAGAGGGGCCATATGTGCGGCGCGCATCACAGCGCTGTTTTCCATACTAGGCCACGCCTCTAACTCCGCCCAAAGCATAATTACCGACTGTCACAACTGCAGCAGCCGGGGGTCGGTGAGTGCACGCGCCATGTGGCCCCTGCGCTTCAATAACCATTTAAATATTAGCAGATAAATCATCAGATTGTAGAGATTTTAGGATCAAAATTGCATCAAATATTGAGGTTATGGCCGAATATACAGGAAGAGGCCGGAGGGTGGTTTAGTAACTGTATTACTGCCCATATATGCACTAATTCCCCGAGTCACAAAGGGGGAAATGTAAGGATCAAAGAGGGACATGGGTCCGACAGAGGGACATGGGTCCGACAGAGGGACATGGGTCCGACAGAGGGACATGGGTCCGACAGAGGGTCATGGGTCCGACAGAGGCACAGAGGGACATGGGTCCGACAAAGGGACAGAGGGACATGGGTCCGACAGAGGGACATGGGTCCGACAGAGGGTCATGGGTCCGACAGAGGGACATGGGTCCGACAGAGGGACATGGGTCCGACAGAGGGACATGGGTCCGACAGAGGGACATGGGTCCGACAGAGGGACATGGGTCCGACAAAGGGACAGAGGGACATGGGTCCGACAGAGGGACATGGGTCCGACAGAGGGTCATGGGTCCGACAGAGGGACATGGGTCCGACAGAGGGACATGGGTCCGACAGAGGGACATGGGTCCGACAGAGGCACAGAGGGACATGGGTCCGACAGAGGGACATGGGTCCGACAGAGGGACATGGGTCCGACAGAGGGACATGGGTCCGACAGAGGGACATGGGTCCGACAGAGGCACAGAGGGACATGGGTCCGACAGAGGGACATGGGTCCGACAGAGGGACATGGGTCCGACAGAGGCACAGAGGGACATGGGTCCGACAGAGGGACATGGGTCCGACAGAGGGACATGGGTCCGACAGAGGGACATGGGTCCGACAGAGGGACAGAGGGACATGGGTCCGACAGAGGGACAGAGGGACATGGGTCCGACAGAGGGACATGGGTCCGACAGAGGGACATGGGTCCGACAAAGGGACAGAGGGACATGGGTCCGACAAAGGGACAGAGGGACATGGGTCCGACAGAGGGACATGGGTCCGACAGAGGGACATGGGTCCGACAGAGGGACATGGGTCCGACAGAGGGACATGGGTCCGACAGAGGGACATGGGTCCGACAGAGGGTCATGGGTCCGACAGAGGCACAGAGGGACATGGGTCCGACAGAGGGACATGGGTCCGACAGAGGGACATGGGTCCGACAGAGGGACATGGGTCCGACAGAGGGACATGGGTCCGACAGAGGGACATGGGTCCGACAGAGGGACATGGGTCCGACAGAGGGACATGGGTCCGACAGAGGGACATGGGTCCGACAGAGGGACATGGGTCCGACAAAGGGACAGAGGGACATGGGTCCGACAAAGGGACAGAGGGACATGGGTCCGACAGAGGGTCATGGGTCCGACAGAGGGACATGGGTCCGACAGAGGGACATGGGTCCGACAGAGGGTCATGGGTCCGACAGAGGGTCATGGGTCCGACAGAGGGACAGAGGGACATGGGTCCGACAGAGGGACAGAGGGACATGGGTCTGACAGAGGGACATGGGTCCGACAGAGGGACATGGGTCCGACAGAGGGACATGGGTCCGACAGAGGGACATGGGTCCGACAGAGGGACATGGGTCCGACAGAGGGACATGGGTCCGACAGAGGGACATGGGTCCGACAGAGGGACAGAGGGACATGGGTCCGACAGAGGGACATGGGTCCGACAGAGGGTCATGGGTCCTACAGAGGGACATGGGGACACGGGTCCTACAGAGGGATACTTGGGAGGTAAGACAGACTATGAATGAGACATAAAATGACTGTACCTCAGGATCCTTCCACACGGCGGGGTTACGGTGAATGCCATATATATGTAAACTGACAACAGTACCTAGAAATGAAGACGTTATAAACATGTATCACCATCCACTAAAACACATTGTGATCATTTAACATTCCAGCTGGACTGGATCACAAGAGCTTACAATCTATGAGGAGACAGAAGAGACACAAGAGGAGTGAGGGCCTGATCACAAGAGCTTACAATCTATGAGGAGACAGAGGAGACACAAGAGGAGTGAGGGCCTGATCACAAGAGCTTACAATCTATGAGGAGACACAAGAGGAGTGAGGACCTGATCACAAGAGCTTACAATCTATGAGGAGACACAAGAGGAGTGAGGACCTGATCACAAGAGCTTATAATCTATGAGGAGACACAAGAGGAGTGAGGACCTGATCGCAAGAGCTTACAATCTATGAGGAGACACAAGAGGAGTGAGGACCTGATCACAAGAGCTTACAATCTATGAGGAGACAGAGGAGACACAAGAGGAGTGAGGGCCTGATCACAAGAGCTTACAATCTATGAGGAGACACAAGAGGAGTGAGGACCTGATCACAAGAGCTTACAATCTATGAGGAGACAGAGGAGACACAAGAGGAGTGAGGGCCTGATCACAAGAGCTTACAATCTATGAGGAGACACAAGAGGAGTGAGGGCCTGATCACAAGAGCTTACAATCTATGAGGAGACACAAGAGGAGTGAGGACCTGATCACAAGAGCTTACAATCTATGAGGAGACACAAGAGGAGTGAGGACCTGATCACAAGAGCTTATAATCTACGAGGAGACACAAGAGGAGTGAGGACCTGATCACAAGAACTTACAATCTATGAGGAGACACAAGAGGAGTGAGGACCTGACCACAAGAGCTTACAATCTATGAGGAGACACAAGAGGAGTGAGGACCTGATCACAAGAGCTTACAATCTATGAGGAGACACAAGAGGGGTGAGGACCTGACCACAAGAGCTTACAATCTATGAGGAGACACAAGAGGAGTGAGGACCTGATCACAAGAGCTTACAATCTATGAGGAGACTCAAGAGGAGTGAGGACCTGATCACAAGTGCTTACAATCTATGAGGAGACACAAGAGGAGTGAGGACCTGACCACAAGAGCTTACAATCTATGAGGAGACACAAGAGGAGTGAAGACCTGATCACAAGTGCCTACAATCTATGAGGAGACACAAGAGGAGTGAGGACCTGACCACAAGTGCCTACAATCTATGAGGAGACACAAGAGGAGTGAGGACCTGATCACAAGAGCTTACAATCTATGAGGAGACACAAGAGGAGAGAAGACCTGATCACAAGTGCCTACAATCTATGAGGAGACACAAGAGGAGTGAGGACCTGATCACAAGTGCCTACAATCTATGAGGAGACACAAGAGGAGTGAGGGCCTGATCACAAGTGCTTACAATCTATGAGGAGACACAAGAGGAGTGAGGGCCTGATCACAAAAGCTTACAATCTATGAGGAGATGGAGGAGACACAAGAGGAGTGAGGACCTGATCACAAGAGCTTATAATCTACGAGGAGACACAAGAGGAGTGAAGACCTGATCACAAGAGCTTACAATCTATGAGGAGACACAAGAGGAGTGAGGACCTGATCACAAGTGCTTACAATCTATGAGGAGACACAAGAGGAGTGAGGGCCTGATCACAAAAGCTTACAATCTATGAGGAGATAGAGGAGACACAAGAGGAGTGAGGACCTGATCACAAGAGCTTATAATCTACGAGGAGACACAAGAGGAGTGAGGACCTGATCGCAAGAGCTTACAATCTATGAGGAGACACAAGAGGAGTGAGGACCTGATCACAAGTGCCTACAATCTATGAGGAGACACAAGAGGAGTGAAGACCTGATCACAAGAGCTTACAATCTATGAGGAGACACAAGAGGAGTGAGGGCCTGATCACAAGAGCTTACAATCTATGAGGAGATAGAGGAGACACAAGAGGTGCGAGGACCTGATCACAAGAGCTTACAGTCTATGAGGAGACACAAGAGGAGTGAGGACCTGATAACAAGAGCTTACAATCTATGAGGAGAAACAAGAGGAGTGAGGACCTGATAACAAGAGCTTACAATCTATGAGGAGACACAAGAGGAGTGAGGGCCTGATCACAAGAGCTTACAATCTATGAGGAGACACAAGAGGAGTGAGGACCTGATCACAAGAGCTTACAATCTATGAGGAAACACAGGAGACACAAGAGGAGTGAGGACCTGATCACAAGAGCTTACAATCTATGAGGAGACAGAGGAGACACAAGAGGTGCGAGGACCTGATCACAAGAGCTTACAGTCTATGAGGAGATAGAGGAGACACAAGAGGAGTAAGGACCTGATCACAAGAGCTTACAGTCTATGAGGAGACACAAGAGGAGTGAAGACCTGATCACAAGAGCTTACAATCTATGAGGAGACACAAGAGGAGTGAGGACCTGATCACAAGTGCTTACAATCTATGAGGAGACACAAGAGGAGTGAGGACCTGATCACAAGAGCTTACAATCTATGAGGAGACACAAGAGGAGTGAGGACCTGACCACAAGAGCTTACAATCTATGAGGAGACACAAGAGGAGTGAAGACCTGATCACAAGAGCTTATAATCTACGAGGAGACACAAGAGGAGTGAGGACCTGATCGCAAGAGCTTACAATCTATGAGGAGACACAAGAAGAGTGATGGCCTGATCACAAGAACTTACAATCTATGAGGAGACACTAGAGGAGTGAGGACCTGATCACAAGAGCTTACAATCTATGAGGAGACACAAGAGGAGTGAGGACCTGATCACAAGAGCTTACAATCTATGAGGAGACTCAAGAGGAGTGAGGACCTGATCATAAGTGCTTACAGTCTATGAGGAGACACAAGAGGAGTGAGGGCCTGATCACAAGAGCCTACAATCTATGAGGAGACACAAGAAGAGTGAGGACCTGATCACAAGAGCTTACAATCTATGAGGAGACACAAGAGGAGTGAAGACCTGATCACAAGAGCTTACAATCTATGAGGAGACACAAGAGGAGTGAGGGCCTAATCACAAGAGCTTACAATCTATGAGGAGATAGAGGAGACACAAGAGGTGCGAGGACCTGATCACAAGAGCTTACAGTCTATGAGGAGACACAAGAGGAGTGAGGACCTGATCACAAGAGCTTACAATCTATGAGGAGACACAAGAGGAGTGAGGACCTGATCACAAGAGCTTACAATCTATGAGGAGACACAAGAGGAGTGAGGACCTGATCACAAGAGCTTACAATCTATGAGGAAACACAGGAGACACAAGAGGAGTGAGGACCTGATCACAAGAGCTTACAATCTATGAGGAGACACAAGAGGAGTGAGGACCTGATCACAAGAGCTTACAATCTATGAGGAGACACAAGAGAAGTGAGGGCCTAATCACAACAGCTTACAGTCTATGAGGAGACACAAGAGGAGTGAGGACCTGATCACAAGAGCTTATAATCTACGAGGAGACACAAGAGGAGTGAGGACCTGATCACAAGAACTTACAATCTATGAGGAGACACAAGAGGAGTGAGGACCTGACCACAAGAGCGTACAATCTATGAGGAGACACAAGAGGAGTGAGGACCTGATCACAAGAGCTTACAATCTATGAGGAGACACAAGAGGGATGAGGACCTGACCACAAGAGCTTACAATCTATGAGGAGACACAAGAGGAGTGAGGACCTGATCACAATAGCTTACAATCTATGAGGAGACTCAAGAGGAGTGAGGACCTGATCACAAGTGCTTACAATCTATGAGGAGACACAAGAGGAGTGAGGACCTGATCACAAGAGCTTACAATCTATGAGGAGACACAAGAGGAGTGAGGACCTGACCACAAGAGCTTACAATCTATGAGGAGACACAAGAGGAGTGAAGACCTGATCACAAGAGCTTATAATCTACGAGGAGACACAAGAGGAGTGAGGACCTGACCACAAGAGCTTACAATCTATGAGGAGACACAAGAGGGGTGAGGACCTGACCACAAGAGCTTATAATCTACGAGGAGACACAAGAGGAGTGAGGACCTGATCACAAGAGCCTACAATCTATGAGGAGACACAAGAGGAGTGAGGACCTGACCACAAGTGCCTACAATCTATGAGGAGACACAAGAGGAGTGAGGACCTGATCACAAGAGCTTACAATCTATGAGGAGACACAAGAGGAGAGAAGACCTGATCACAAGTGCCTACAATCTATGAGGAGACACAAGAGGAGTGAGGACCTGATCACAAGTGCCTACAATCTATGAGGAGACACAAGAGGAGTGAGGGCCTGATCACAAAAGCTTACAATCTATGAGGAGATAGAGGAGACACAAGAGGAGTGAGGACCTGATCACAAGAGCTTATAATCTACGAGGAGACACAAGAGGAGTGAGGACCTGATCACAAGAGCCTACAATCTATGAGGAGACACAAGAGGAGTGAGGACCTGACCACAAGAGCTTACAATCTATGAGGAGACACAAGAGGAGTGAGGACCTGACCACAAGTGCCTACAATCTATGAGGAGACACAAGAGGAGTGAGGACCTGATCACAAGAGCTTACAATCTATGAGGAGACACAAGAGGAGAGAAGACCTGATCACAAGTGCCTACAATCTATGAGGAGACACAAGAGGAGTGAGGACCTGATCACAAGTGCCTACAATCTATGAGGAGACACAAGAGGAGTGAGGGCCTGATCACAAGTGCTTACAATCTATGAGGAGACACAAGAGGAGTGAGGGCCTGATCACAAAAGCTTACAATCTATGAGGAGATGGAGGAGACACAAGAGGAGTGAGGACCTGATCACAAGAGCTTATAATCTACGAGGAGACACAAGAGGAGTGAAGACCTGATCACAAGAGCTTACAATCTATGAGGAGACACAAGAGGAGTGAGGACCTGATCACAAGTGCTTACAATCTATGAGGAGACACAAGAGGAGTGAGGGCCTGATCACAAAAGCTTACAATCTATGAGGAGATAGAGGAGACACAAGAGGAGTGAGGACCTGATCACAAGAGCTTATAATCTACGAGGAGACACAAGAGGAGTGAGGACCTGATCGCAAGAGCTTACAATCTATGAGGAGACACAAGAGGAGTGAGGACCTGATCACAAGTGCCTACAATCTATGAGGAGACACAAGAGGAGTGAAGACCTGATCACAAGAGCTTACAATCTATGAGGAGACACAAGAGGAGTGAGGGCCTGATCACAAGAGCTTACAATCTATGAGGAGATAGAGGAGACACAAGAGGTGCGAGGACCTGATCACAAGAGCTTACAGTCTATGAGGAGACACAAGAGGAGTGAGGACCTGATAACAAGAGCTTACAATCTATGAGGAGACACAAGAGGAGTGAGGACCTGATAACAAGAGCTTACAATCTATGAGGAGACACAAGAGGAGTGAGGGCCTGATCACAAGAGCTTACAATCTATGAGGAGACACAAGAGGAGTGAGGACCTGATCACAAGAGCTTACAATCTATGAGGAAACACAGGAGACACAAGAGGAGTGAGGACCTGATCACAAGAGCTTACAATCTATGAGGAGACAGAGGAGACACAAGAGGTGCGAGGACCTGATCACAAGAGCTTACAGTCTATGAGGAGATAGAGGAGACACAAGAGGAGTAAGGACCTGATCACAAGAGCTTACAGTCTATGAGGAGACACAAGAGGAGTGAAGACCTGATCACAAGAGCTTACAATCTATGAGGAGACACAAGAGGAGTGAGGACCTGATCACAAGTGCTTACAATCTATGAGGAGACACAAGAGGAGTGAGGACCTGATCACAAGAGCTTACAATCTATGAGGAGACACAAGAGGAGTGAGGACCTGACCACAAGAGCTTACAATCTATGAGGAGACACAAGAGGAGTGAAGACCTGATCACAAGAGCTTATAATCTACGAGGAGACACAAGAGGAGTGAGGACCTGATCGCAAGAGCTTACAATCTATGAGGAGACACAAGAAGAGTGATGGCCTGATCACAAGAACTTACAATCTATGAGGAGACACTAGAGGAGTGAGGACCTGATCACAAGAGCTTACAATCTATGAGGAGACACAAGAGGAGTGAGGACCTGATCACAAGAGCTTACAATCTATGAGGAGACTCAAGAGGAGTGAGGACCTGATCATAAGTGCTTACAGTCTATGAGGAGACACAAGAGGAGTGAGGGCCTGATCACAAGAGCCTACAATCTATGAGGAGACACAAGAAGAGTGAGGACCTGATCACAAGAGCTTACAATCTATGAGGAGACACAAGAGGAGTGAAGACCTGATCACAAGAGCTTACAATCTATGAGGAGACACAAGAGGAGTGAGGGCCTAATCACAAGAGCTTACAATCTATGAGGAGATAGAGGAGACACAAGAGGTGCGAGGACCTGATCACAAGAGCTTACAGTCTATGAGGAGACACAAGAGGAGTGAGGACCTGATCACAAGAGCTTACAATCTATGAGGAGACACAAGAGGAGTGAGGACCTGATCACAAGAGCTTACAATCTATGAGGAGACACAAGAGGAGTGAGGACCTGATCACAAGAGCTTACAATCTATGAGGAAACACAGGAGACACAAGAGGAGTGAGGACCTGATCACAAGAGCTTACAATCTATGAGGAGACACAAGAGGAGTGAGGACCTGATCACAAGAGCTTACAATCTATGAGGAGACACAAGAGAAGTGAGGGCCTAATCACAACAGCTTACAGTCTATGAGGAGACACAAGAGGAGTGAGGACCTGATCACAAGAGCTTATAATCTACGAGGAGACACAAGAGGAGTGAGGACCTGATCACAAGAACTTACAATCTATGAGGAGACACAAGAGGAGTGAGGACCTGACCACAAGAGCGTACAATCTATGAGGAGACACAAGAGGAGTGAGGACCTGATCACAAGAGCTTACAATCTATGAGGAGACACAAGAGGGATGAGGACCTGACCACAAGAGCTTACAATCTATGAGGAGACACAAGAGGAGTGAGGACCTGATCACAATAGCTTACAATCTATGAGGAGACTCAAGAGGAGTGAGGACCTGATCACAAGTGCTTACAATCTATGAGGAGACACAAGAGGAGTGAGGACCTGATCACAAGAGCTTACAATCTATGAGGAGACACAAGAGGAGTGAGGACCTGACCACAAGAGCTTACAATCTATGAGGAGACACAAGAGGAGTGAAGACCTGATCACAAGAGCTTATAATCTACGAGGAGACACAAGAGGAGTGAGGACCTGACCACAAGAGCTTACAATCTATGAGGAGACACAAGAGGGGTGAGGACCTGACTACAAGAGCTTATAATCTACGAGGAGACACAAGAGGAGTGAGGACCTGACCACAAGTGCCTACAATCTATGAGGAGACACAAGAGGAGTGAGGACCTGATCACAAGAGCTTACAATCTATGAGGAGACACAAGAGGAGAGAAGACCTGATCACAAGTGCCTACAATCTATGAGGAGACACAAGAGGAGTGAGGACCTGATCACAAGTGCCTACAATCTATGAGGAGACACAAGAGGAGTGAGGGCCTGATCACAAAAGCTTACAATCTATGAGGAGATAGAGGAGACACAAGAGGAGTGAGGACCTGATCACAAGAGCTTATAATCTACGAGGAGACACAAGAGGAGTGAGGACCTGATCACAAGAGCCTACAATCTATGAGGAGACACAAGAGGAGTGAGGACCTGACCACAAGAGCTTACAATCTATGAGGAGACACAAGAGGGGTGAGGACCTGACCACAAGAGCTTATAATCTACGAGGAGACACAAGAGGAGTGAGGACCTGATCACAAGAGCCTACAATCTATGAGGAGACACAAGAGGAGTGAGGACCTGACCACAAGTGCCTACAATCTATGAGGAGACACAAGAGGAGTGAGGACCTGATCACAAGAGCTTACAGTCTATGAGGAGACACAAGAGGAGTGAGGACCTGATCATAAGTGCTTACAGTCTATGAGGAGACACAAGAGGAGTGAGGACCTGATCACAAGTGCCTACAATCTATGAGGAGACACAAGAGGAGTGAAGACCTGATCACAAGAGCTTACAATCTATGAGGAGACACAAGAGGAGTGAAGACCTGATCACAAGAGCTTACAATCTATGAGGAGACACAAGAGGAGTGAGACCTGATCACAAGAGCTTACAGTCTATGAGGAGACACAAGAGGAGTGAGGACCTGATAACAAGAGCTTACAATCTATGAGGAGACACAAGAGGAGTGAGGACCTGATAACAAGAGCTTACAATCTATGAGGAGACACAAGAGGAGTGAGGACCTGATCACAAGAGCTTACAATCTATGAGGAGACACAAGAGGAGTGAGGACCTGATCACAAGAGCTTACAATCTATGAGGAAACACAGGAGACACAAGAGGAGTGAGGACCTGATCACAAGAGCTTACAATCTATGAGGAGACACAAGAGGAGTGAGGACCTGATCACAAGAGCTTACAATCTATGAGGAGACACAAGAGGAGTGAGGACCTGATCACAAGAGCTTACAGTCTATGAGGAGACAGAGGAGACACAAGAGGTGCGAGGACCTGATCACAAGAGCTTACAGTCTATGAGGAGATAGAGGAGACACAAGAGGAGTAAGGACCTGATCACAAGAGCTTACAGTCTATGAGGAGACACAAGAGGAGTGAAGACCTGATCACAAGAGCTTACAATCTATGAGGAGACACAAGAGGAGTGAGGACCTGATCACAAGTGCTTACAATCTATGAGGAGACACAAGAGGAGTGAGGGCCTGATCACAAAAGCTTACAATCTATGAGGAGATAGAGGAGACACAAGAGGAGTGAGGACCTGATCACAAGAGCTTATAATCTACGAGGAGACACAAGAGGAGTGAGGACCTGATCGCAAGAGCTTACAATCTATGAGGAGACACAAGAAGAGTGAGGGCCTGATCACAAGAACTTACAATCTATGAGGAGACACTAGAGGAGTGAGGACCTGATCACAAGAGCTTACAATCTATGAGGAGACACAAGAGGAGTGAGGACCTGATCACAAGAGCTTACAATCTATGAGGAGACTCAAGAGGAGTGAGGACCTGATCATAAGTGCTTACAGTCTATGAGGAGACACAAGAGGAGTGAGGGCCTGATCACAAGAGCCTACAATCTATGAGGAGACACAAGAAGAGTGAGGACCTGATCACAAGAGCTTACAATCTATGAGGAGACACAAGAGGAGTGAAGACCTGATCACAAGAGCTTACAATCTATGAGGAGACACAAGAGGAGTGAGGGCCTGATCACAAGAGCTTACAATCTATGAGGAGATAGAGGAGACACAAGAGGTGCGAGGACCTGATCACAAGAGCTTACAGTCTATGAGGAGACACAAGAGGAGTGAGGACCTGATCACAAGAGCTTACAATCTATGAGGAGACACAAGAGGAGTGAGGACCTGATCACAAGAGCTTACAATCTATGAGGAGACACGAGAGGAGTGAGGACCTGATCACAAGAGCTTACAATCTATGAGGAGACACAAGAGGAGTGAGGACCTGATCACAAGAGCTTACAATCTATGAGGAGACACAAGAGGAGTGAGGGCCTAATCACAACAGCTTACAGTCTATGAGGAGACAGAGGAGACACAAGAGGTGCGAGGACCTGATCACAAGAGCTTACAGTCTATGAGGAGACACAAGAGGAGTGAGGACCTGATCACAAGAGCTTACAATCTATGAGGAAACACAGGAGACACAAGAGGAGTGAGGACCTGATCACAAGAGCTTACAATCTATGAGGAGACACAAGAGGAGTGAGGGCCTGATCACAAGAGCCTACAATCTATGAGGAGACACAAGAGGAGTGAGGACCTGATCACAAGAGCTTACAATCTATGAGGAGACACAAGAGGAGTGAGGACCTGATCACAAGAGCTTATAATCTACGAGGAGACACAAGAGGAGTGAGGACCTAATCACAAGAGCTTACAATCTATGAGGAGACAGAGGAGACACAAGAGGTGCGAGGACCTGATCACAAGAGCTTACAATCTATGAGGAGACAGAGGAGACACAAGAGGTGCGAGGACCTGATCACAAGAGCTTACAGTCTATGAGGAGATAGAGGAGACACAAGAGGAGTGAGGACCTGATCACAAGAGCTTACGGTCTATGAGGAGACACAAGAGGAGTGAGGACCTGATCACAAGAGCTTACAATCTATGAGGAGACACAAGAGGAGTGAGGACCTGATCACAAGAGCTTACAGTCTATGAGGAGACACAAGAGGGGTGAGGACCTGATCACAAGAGCTTACAATCTATGAGGAGACACAAGAGGAGTGAGGACCTGATCACAAGAGCTTACAATCTATGAGGAGACACAAGAGGAGTGAGGACCTGATCACAAGAGCTTACGGTCTATGAGGAGACACAAGAGGAGTGAGGACCTGATCACAAGAGCTTACAATCTATGAGGAGACACAAGAGGAGTGAGGACCTGATCACAAGAGCTTACAATCTATGAGGAGACACAAGAGGAGTGAGGACCTGATCACAAGAGCTTACAGTCTATGAGGAGATAGAGGAGACACAAGAGCAGTGAGGGCCTGATCACAAGAGCTTACAATCTATGAGGAGATAGAGGAGACACAAGAGGTGCGAGGACCTGATCACAAGAGCTTACAGTCTATGAGGAGACACAAGAGGGTTGTCTCTTCCTTAATAATGGTGGTTTACTAGTCACTGACTGTGAACCACAATGACAGAGTTCCCTTTAATGGAGGAGATGTCTGGAGAATGACCGTGAAGAGGTCACCCCATAGCTAGACTTGCTTCCACCCCTATTGAGAATTGGGTTTATTAGGGTTTACAATAAGCCATTGATATAAGAACAATATAAGG
Organism: Bufo gargarizans; assembly: GCF_014858855.1. Lineage (NCBI taxonomy): Eukaryota > Metazoa > Chordata > Amphibia > Anura > Bufonidae > Bufo > Bufo gargarizans. The sequence goes on along the minus strand of NC_058083.1, from coordinate 530,503,707 downwards.
AGATGAACGCCACAATATAGCAAGTGGTTTCTGCAAACAAAACTTCCACTTTTAACCCCTTCCCACCCCATAACTGTACAGAATGGCAGGTGGAACATTGGCACACCGTTTCATGTTTACAGCCTGACCTCAATCTGTCCCCCTCTTCTGATGGCCGCTGTCTGACTGCTAAAGGCTGAGGTGTGAATAAGGCCCTGCGGGCTGATTAGGGTTGTGTCGTTCCCTCACCTCCCCCACCCAATTTGTTTACAAAACCACAAAAACAGTAAAAATAAAATACAGATCAGCGACAGGTAGTGGGAGGATATTTACCATATTTGATAAATAGGATGTAATATGTAATTACTGCGCCCAAAAGAAAAACAGATGTAAAATGTAAAATTCATGCCCCATAGAACCCTGCCCTTCTCTGACCCTTTCCTGCCCGATATTGAAGCCACAGGAGATGCCTCCCACTCTTGTCACCTCACCTCAGACTGGAGATGGCAGAAAGTGCCCCCCCCCCCTGCTGTTTACAATGGCTATCTCAACCAGACATTAAATGCCAATGCACGCTCGACTATCCTAAACATGCGCCCTAACCCTATATAGATAATGCAGTAAAATATGACTCACAAAATAACAGCACGCAGCTACGCAGTCAGCACACGTCGTCTTCTCCCGTTAGGTGCTGCACTTTATTCTACCTTTCTGTTTGCACATGTGTTTTTGTATCATGTGCTTGTAATGATTGATTCATATGACAATTATGTGATCTGCATTTATAGGTTTTTATTCCTTATTTTTGCCTAATCTTTCTGTACTTTATTGTCTCGGCTCAACTATTTGTGGGTAATTTCATGTACATCCCATTATTTGACTATTGTCTTACTATGGTTCTTATATTATATACAGGGTAGGAGCCCTGTACCAGGCCTGGTGTATCTGTCCATAATGCATGGACGGTTATATATTCATGTCATTCTGGGCTGCTCCCATACCTTATATTTCTCCACTTTATTGTCTCGGCTCAACTATTTGTGGGTAATTTCATGTACATCCCATTATTTGACTATTGTCTTACTATGGTTCTTATATTATATACAGGGTAGGAGCCCTGTACCAGGCCTGGTGTATCTGTCCATAATGCATGGACGGTTATATATTCATGTCATTCTGGGCTGCTCCCATACCTTATATTTCTCCACTTTATTGCCTCGGCTCAACTATTTGTGGGTAATTTCATGTATATCCCATTATTTTACTATTGTCTCACCATGGTTGTTATATCATATACAGGGTAGGAGCCCTGTACCAGGCCTGGTGTATCGGTCCATAATGCATGGTCTGTTATATATTCATGACATTCTGGGTTGCTCCCTTACCTAATCCTTCTGCACTTTATTGCCTCGGCTCAACTATTTGGGGGTAATTTCATGTACATTCCATTGTTTGACTATTGTCTCACTATGGTTGTTATATCATATACAGGGTAGGAGCACTGTACCAGGCCTGGTGTATCGGTCCATAATGCATGGTCTGTTATATATTCATGTCTGCTCCCTTACCTACAATGAATTTGTTGCTGTATTTCTTGGGGGGTATTCCTTATTGGGGTTCTCCGATTCTCTTTCCCCTATGCAATGTTTTCAATTTATTGACCCAATAAATGTAATGCCCCAGAGTGCCGTTACCACCTTTGCACCTCACTACTATCTCTAATGGTCTAATATCATGTCATCATATGTATTTATTGCAGGTCCTTCATACTGTGCATATCTATTTTATTGCAACTGTTTGTGTTAAAGTGTAATATGCCTGGTTCGCCAGCAGATGGCGGTATAAATGGCAGAGCTATTTTACCTAGAATGGAACCTTTAGGGAGGGACTAGTTAGTGAGGAGTTATTTGAGTTTTACCCCCTGCCAAGGGAAGGTGTGCAGCAGGTGCTCGTCCCTATTGGACAAGCTCTGTCTGGGCTAGCTTGAGCACCTTCAGCTCTGCTGGACACAGAGGTCAAAGCCTGCAGCCTCGGAGACCAGGAGTAAAGTGTTCCCTAGAGACAAACCAGATCACAGAGCAAACTGCAGCACCCAGAGAAAGCTAAGTTCTACAGTTATCCTGTTAGCACAGCAGAGCCAGAGAGCAAAAGACATAGCAGAGAGGAGTTTGCCTGCCACTGTTAATTAAATCACCTGCGGTCTCAATAAAGAGGTACACTCCCAAAGCATACGATATAACACAACATGAAAGGAGTGCATAACACACCAATAATGAGTAATAAAAATCAAATTTATTAATATTTCAGTTAAAAATTAACATGATTACACAGTACATATATGTGAATAGGCAGGGACTAACCACAGTCATACATCACCCTGCTGTCAACCCTATCCCAGTGATAATAGATGGTTATACCCAAGGCAACACTACCAAGGCACAAAACAAACAAGTCTACTGGCCAAGAGGTGCACTAGTGAATAGGGCAACATACCAAGATGGCAAGGGCTGACACCGGGGCAAGGAGCTATTCACTAGTGCACCTCTTGGCCAGTAGACTTGTTTGTTTTGTGCCTTGGAAATGTTGCCTTGATTTCTGTGGGCATATACGTCTTAGCAGGCATACCTCACATCTTTTGACCTACCATATTCATTAGGACATTGTTCCAATATTCTATTGGTCATCTGGGTATAACCATCTATTATCACTGTGACAGGGTTGACAGCAGGGTGATGTATGACTGTGGTTAGTCCCTGCCTATTCACATATATGTACTGTGTAATCATGTTAATTTTTAACTGAAATATTAATAAATTTGATTTTTATTACTCATTATTGGTGTGTTATGCACTCCTTTCATGTTGTGTTATATACTGCCACTGTTAATGCCAACGCCTGCTGGAAACCAAGATAAAGCCTGGAAGTCTATTCCAGTAAAGCTGTTAACCTCATCACAAGGTCTGGACTCAATTTATTCTTCATCCCCTACTACTATTACCCTTTTCTGCGCTTCCGGACGGCCTCACCTGGGGTTCCAGCGTATCCAGTAGGAGCACCGTGACAGGTGCAACACCATTAGGGGCATTAGGCCACCCTACACCACTCTGGCATTCCTACAGCTGGGTACCATCGACTACAACATGACTAAATGGGGCCCTGTGCCCTTGTTGCTTCACTGCAACTGGCGTCATGACAGATATGTACTTTAAGAACCCCCTGTAGTGCGCCCGTAACCCGATCGCCGCATAAAGTTTATTATTATTTTGGAGTGCGTCTTGGAATTTGCATGGTCTTGTCTCTTTTTTTCTCTCTATTGGTACACCCACACATGCTGTGTCTTCCGTGAGGTGGATGGGATCTTTCAGTAAGACAATTCGACATGTCACATGGCTAGAAATGAGCATGATCAAGACTTATATGTACTACCCTGGCCCCATCCACTATACTTGAATCAAATGGAGCATAGTCATGTTTGCTCTATGGATCCCCCCACTCCCTCTCCAGCAGCTGTGGGACCACCTCCATAGTCATGTTTGCTCTATGGATCCTCCCCACTCCCTCTCCAGCAGCTGTGGGACCACCTCCATAGTCATGTTTGCTCTATGGATCCCCCCACTCCCTCTCCAGCAGCTGTGGGACCACCTCGATAGTCATGTTTGCTCTATGGATCCCCCCACTCCCTCTCCAGCAGCTGTGGGACCACCTCCATAGTCATGTTTGCTCTATGGATCTCCCCACTCCCTCTCCAGCAGCTGTGGGACCACCTCCATAGTCATGTTTGCTCTATGGATCCCCCCACTCCCTCTCTAGCAGCTGTGGGACCACCTCCATAGTCATGTTTGCTCTATGGATCCTCCCCACCCCCTCTCCAGCAGCTGTGGGACCACCTCTATAGTCATGTTTGCTCTATGGATCCTCCCCACCCCCTCTCCAGCAGCTGTGGTATCACCTCGATAGTCATGTTTGCTCTATGGATCCCCCCACTCCCTCTCCAGCAGCTGTGGGACCACCTCGATAGTCATGTTTGCTCTATGGATCCTCCCCACCCCCTCTCCAGCAGCTGTGGTATCACCTCGATAGTCATGTTTGCTCTATGGATCCCCCCACTCCCTCTCCAGCAGCTGTGGGACCACCTCCATAGTCATGTTTGCTCTATGGATCCTCCCCACCCCCTCTCCAGCAGCTGTGGTATCACCTCGATAGTCATGTTTGCTCTATGGATCCCCCCACTCCCTCTCCAGCAGCTGTGGGACCACCTCCATAGTCATGTTTGCTCTATGGATCTCCCCACTCCCTCTCCAGCAGCTGTGGGACCACCTCCATAGTCATGTTTGCTCTATGGATCCCCCCACTCCCTCTCCAGCAGCTGTGGGACCATCTCCATAGTCATGTTTGCTCTATGGATCCCCCCACTCCCTCTCCAGCAGCTGTGGGACCACCTCCATAGTCATGTTTGCTCTATGGATCCCCCCACTCCCTCTCCAGCAGCTGTGGGACCATCTCCATAGTCATGTTTGCTCTATGGATCCCCCCACTCCCTCTCCAGCAGCTGTGGGACCACCTCCATAGTCATGTTTGCTCTATGGATCTCCCCACTCCCTCTCCAGCAGCTGTGGGACCACCTCCATAGTCATGTTTGCTCTATGGATCCCCCCACTCCCTCTCCAGCAGCTGTGGGACCACCTCCATAGTCATGTTTGCTCTATGGATCCTCCCCACCCCCTCTCCAGCAGCTGTGGGACCACCTCGATAGTCATGCTTGCTCTATGGATTCCCCCCTACGCCATCTCCTGCAGCTGTGGGACCACCTCGATAGTCATGTTTGCTCTATGGCAGGGGTGGCCAACCCGTGGCTCTTTGCTTCTTCAGGTGCGGCTCTAGCTGTGGAGCCGGGAAGCAGTCAGGCCGCTCACTCTCCACCCCAGGCTCAGATCTCTATTCCTGACCGGGCACTGTTACTACTTTGCAGCTCCAGCTCACTCTCCACTACGTCCTGATGCACACAGTGTGAGAACATAGTACGTGGAGACACGCACCATGACCTAAGGCTCTCATCAGATCACAGTGGAGAGACCTGTAGAGTAGCAGGAGCCCAGCGCCTGATCAGGAGAGGGAAGAGATTTTGTTTTTATTATAAAACTGAGCTTGGGGGTCTGATTTAAGCATGGGAGGTTCTGATCTGAGAATGGGGGGGAAGGGGTTCAGAGCTGAGCATTGGGGGTTCAGATCTGAGCATTGGGGGTTCAGATCTGAGCGTTGGGGGTTCAGATCTGAGCATTGGGGGTTCAGATCTGAGCATTGGGGGTTCAGATCTGAGCATTGGGGTTCAGAACTGAGCACTGGGGTTCAGAACTGAGCATAGGGGCAGAACTGAGCATGGGGGGGGGTCTTGTTTGAGCCTGGGTTGGTCAGGTCTGAGCATGGGGGGTTGTGGACGGAGCTGTACCAGAGGCTGCAGGAAACAGTTGAACGGGGGGGGTTGGACCTTCACCAATCAGGTATTAATGACCTATGTTGAGGATAAGTCGGGCAGCACGGTGGCTCACTGGTGCCTTGCAGCGCTGGGGTCCTAGGTTCGAATCCGACCAAGGGCAACATCTGCCTGGAGTTTGTATGTTCTCCCCGTGTTTGCGTGGGTTTCCTCCGGGTACTCCGGTTTCCTCCCACACTCCAAAGACATACTGATAGGGACCTTAGATTGTGAGCCCCATTGGGGACAGTTGGATGATAATGTTTGTAAAGCGCTGCGGAATTAGTAGCGCTATATAAGTGTGTATAATAAATAAATAAATAAGTCTTCAATATCAGTGACCTGGAGACCCCCTTTAATATTATAAATATTATAACACACTTCAGAGGATTTGTAAAACCTAAACTTAAAATGGCTCCCCCTGAACATTTTACCTGCAGGTAATGATCGTCCATCAAAGAAGGTCACAGGCTTGGAAAGTTCTCGTGACACAGAGGGTACAGGGGGATACAGACGGATACTCTCTTTAATGCACATTGTGGTGTAGGACAACTTGCTTAAATCTTCCCTGTAAGGAAACATGTAAAATTCCACTTCAGTTACACGTGTGGGCAGTAAGAGGGAAAGCTACAACCCAAAGTATCCCGATTCTTACCACTCCATGGTCCTCCTGTCTCCCAGGACCTCCCTGATCTCCTCCCGACACTTCTGCTGATGCTCAGGATGTTTAGCTAAACAGTACATCATCCAGGAGATTCCGCTGGCTGTAGTGTCATGGCCTTCAAACATGAAGGTGTCCACCTCTGCACGCAAGTCCTCATCAGACAGGCTTCGGCCATGTTCATCCTAAAGATGAACAGGAAACAATAAATTGCAGGACAATAAACCCTATTAAAGCTGTTCTAGGAGTCACCCCGACATGTTGCCCAGTTTGTGATGACCAGCTGGACATTTAACGCCCGGTACTTACTCTGCTGACATCGGATCACTGCCTACAAGAGTCGTTCAGTCAGTAGTCTGCATCAGTGGGTTCAGGGACACAGAGAAGATCTAGAGCAGTCATTGATGGCAAAACTGACTGAAATATATCATGTGTGAAAGGAGGACAAGCAAAGCTACACCTGTGAATGCTTGGAGAACTGATGTTAAAAGGGACTTCTGACTTTGCAATTTTTAGTAATTTTGCAATTTTTTCTTGCGGTCCCGTTGACTTCAATGGGTTGGAGTTAGGGTCAGCAGCCAAGTATAGGACATGACCTATCTTTTGTGGAACGGACATACGGATGTGGAAAGCACATGTATGATCTGTGTGCTTTCCGCATCCGTATGTCTATTCCGCAGAAGAATAGAACATATCCTATATTCTGCCGCAAAATGTGGTCTACTGAAAAAACAAAAACAGACGCAACATGGACACCATGCGAATTATGAGGATCTGAGGACCCTAACCCTTTTGCAGACCGTAAAATACATTTGGTCATGTGACTGCGCCTTAAATGTTTATCTGTAATGCCTCCTTTTCCGGAACGCCACCCTGGTCATGTGACAATTCTGTTAGTTCCATGTTTCAATGCCATCACATCTTAATTCTGAGCTTTGTGGCCCTGTAGACTCCACATCAGTGACCTTGGGCGGTTCTGTGGTGGTATTTGTCCAAATACCAGGTGCTAGGAGATGCTAGCTGCATTTGTTTCCAGCTCAGGACGTCTCCCAGGTCTGTAGTGGCAACTCCTGGGGTTCAAATCCTAATGAAGACCTGTTAACTAATTCCTTTAGTAAAAGTCTAAGTGCTGGGAGAAGCCCCCTCCCCCACTCATATCCAACACAGCTTCATTCACTGCTCCGAATACTGCTGTGCGCCGCTGTTCAACCGCTTACCGCCGCGGTCCGGGGTGCCGTGTTCAGCGGTGATCTGCTGCCAGTGCTTCCCATTCACCGCTGCAGTCCTGGGCTCTGTCTGTGTAGGTACTGTTTTTCTGGGATCCGCTCCACAGTTTCCTCTCAGCCCTGGCCACAGTATGCTTGCCGCTTGTTCCCTGCAGCACTTCCTTAAGGCCCGGCGCAAGTCACTTCCTGTGCTTTATGGGTTAGGTCAATTGACCAATCGTAGCCCTCCTGCACATATATAAGTGGCTCAGCCCCCTTTCCAGATGCCTCAGTGTCAAGGTCCTTGTGTCCTGCTAAGGTTCCTGATATCTGCCTGTGTTCCTGACTCCTACTTGTATTCCTGGACTCTGCTACCTGTTTGATCCCTGCCTGCTTGCCTTGACTCTCCTGTGGATCTGTGATGTTCCAGCTGGGAGGGGAAGGAGAGGCAGAGATTTATCAAAACTGGTGTAACGGAAAGATGGCCTAGTGGCCATTGCAAACAATCTGATATTACTTTTCATTTTTCAGAGCTCCTATGCAGAGGCGTAACTACCATAGAGGCAGACCATGTAACTGCTAGGGGGAAAAGGGCAAGAGGGGGTCCATTTGGGATCATCCCCCCTTCTACTGGAGGCGAAAACTTGGTCAGGACTCTACCCTCTAAAGGAGCAACTTTTAGCAAATAAGGCCGTGGAAAAAATGTCCCAAAGGTCATTGAAAGGGGTTTAGGCGGAAACCCTTCTGTCCTGTGTGGGGGCCTGGTTTGATCCTTGCTATGGGGCCCTTACTGCTATATGTACGCCACTGCTCCTAGGGAAAATGAAAGGTGGAATCTGATTGGTTGCTATGGGCAACTAAAACAGTTTTCCTTTTCACCAACTTTGATAAGTCTCCCTCAGGTTGCGGGTCACAGATCAGAATTCTGCTGGTAGAGTGGAAATGCACTCAGAATTTAATCCTTTCACTTACCGTATTTTTTGCTTTATAAGAGTCACTAAGACCCCCAAAGTGGGGGAGAAATAGCAGCAAATAGTATAGTAGGACCAGGGAGCAGTTCCCCTGGTGCTGGCTTTACTCACTGCTCCCTAGTCATCTTCCCTAGTCATCTTCTCCAGGTACCGCATCAGGAACAGCATGCTGAATCTCCTGAGTGGCGTCGCTACACAGAGCAGAAGAGACAGTGAGTTTTTTTAATTAACCTTGGGGGGGTCTCATCCGAGGTCTGATGAACCTTGGGAAAGGGGTCTCATCCGAGGTCTGATGAACCTTGGGGGGTCACATCGGTGGTCCGATTAACCTTGGGGGTTTCATTCGAGGTCTGATGAACCTTGGGGGAGGTCTCATCTGAGGTCTGATTAACCTTGGGGGGGTATCATCTGAAGTCTGATTAACCTTGGGGGGTCTCATCCGAGGTCTGATAATCCTTGGGGGGTGGTTTTATCCGAGGTCTGTTTAACCTGGGGGAGGGGGGGTTGCATCTGAGGTCTGGTTAACATTGGGGGTTTCATCTGAGATCTGATTAACATTGGGGTCTTATCTGAGGTCTCTCCTCTAAAACCTAGGTGCGTCTTATAGAGCAGAATATACGGAATATAATGCACTCAGCTTAATTGCTGGAATTTATATTTAAGTATTTATTTGATATGCTTTCAGAGGGTGAAGAACATCAGACATGGCAGGAGGTGAAGGCAATGCTTTCTGTCACCATATATAAGAGAACAATCTGCTGATAGGGAATGTGGATACTGGATGTCCTTCTTTACATGGACGGCTGCATCCAGGGTTACATCTCAATGACTGAGCAGCGTTATGTCTAACTCTTCAGAGCTCCTTCCACTTCCAGGACCAGTTACTAACAAGCCTACCTTGGAACAGAGAAGAATGTCCAAAAAATCGGGGTGTCGCTTCTGACGGACTTTTTCCAATTCTTCTTCATTCTGTAACTGCAGTTTCCTCTCCTCAATCACTTTATCTGATGAATCAAAAAATATCACAATAAATGCTTGTGGTCATATACAGCATCAGCAGAATTTTACTAGAATCCGATCACTGGGACCACCACTCGCCACTCATGGGTGGTCTGACTGACAGGCCCCTGCCTATCACCGGTTGACGTCCTGTTTTAAGGGTTAGGGTTGTATTTGGAATTAGGCTGTATTTGTGTTACTTTTTCTGTCTTGCTCTGGAGATCGGGTTAGGGTTATGTGATGACACCCTCTGTGGAGACTACTTCCTCTGAGGACCAGGCCTCCCAGCCTCCCCTCTGTCAAAATCCTTGCCCAAATAATCGTGATGTCAGACCCATGTGATCTTGATCCACAAGCAGGTTACGTGGAGTCTTCTTCCTGTCATATCAAAGCTGTTCTGGAGGAAACATTAGTAGGGTGTAGTGGGCAGTGTCTTTGGGAAGGGTGTAGTGGGAAGTGTCTTTAGGAAGGGTGTTGTGGGAAGTGTCTTTAGGAAGGGTGTAGTGGGCAGTGTCTTTGGGAAGGGTGTAGTGGGCAGTGTCTTTGGCTCAGGGAAGGGTGTAGTGGGCAGTGTCTTTAGAAAGGGTGTAGTGGGAAGTGTCTTTGGGAAGGGTGTAGTCGGCAGTGTCTCTGGCTCAGGGAAGGGTGTAGTGGGCAGTGTCTTTGGCTCAGGGAAGGGTCTAGTGGGCAGTGTCTTTGGCCCAGGGAAGGGTGTAGTGGGCAGTGTCTTTAGAAAGGGTGTAGTGGGAAGTGTCTTTGGGAAGGGTGTAGTCGGCAGTGTCTCTGGCTCAGGGAAGGGTGTAGTGGGCAGTGTCTTTGGCTCAGGGAAGGGTCTAGTGGGCAGTGTCTTTGGCCCAGGGAAGGGTGTAGTGGGCAGTGTCTTTGGCCCAGTGAAGGGTGTAGTGGGCAGTGTCTTTGGCCCAGGGAAGGGTCTAGTGGGCAGTGTCTTTGGGAAGGGTGTAGTGGGCAGTGTCTTTGGGAAGGGTGTAGTGGGCAGTGTCTTTGGGAAGGGTGTAGTGGGCAGTGTCTTTGGCCCAGTGAAGGGTGTAGTGGGCAGTGTCTTTGGGAAGGGTGTAGTGGGCAGTGTCTTTGGGAAGGGTGTAGTGGGCAGTGTCTTTGGGAAGGGTGTAGTGGGCAGTGTCTTTGGGAAGGGTGTATTGGGCAGTGTCTTTGGGAAGGGTGTAGTGGGCAGTGTCTTTGGGAAGGGTGTAGTGGGCAGTGTCTTTGGCCCAGTGAAGGGTGTAGTGGGCAGTGTCTTTGGGAAGAGTGTAGTGGGCAGTGTCTTTGGGAAGGGTGTAGTGGGCAGTGTCTTTGGGAAGGGTGTAGTGGGCAGTGTCTTTGGCCCAGTGAAGGGTGTAGTGGGCAGGGTCTTTGGCTCAGGGAAGGGTGTAGTGGGAAGTGTCTTTGGGAAGGGTTTAGTGGGCAGTGTCTTTGGGAAGGGTGTCGTGGGCAGTGTCTTTGGGAAGGGTGTAGTGGGAAGTGTCTTTGGGAAGGGTGTAGTGGGCAGTGTCTTTGGCCCAGGGAAGGGTGTAGTGGGCAGTGTCTTTGGGAAGGGTGTAGTGGGCAGTGTCTTTGGGAAGGGTGTAGTGGGCAGTGTCTTTGGCCCAGTGAAGGGTGTAGTGGGCAGTGTCTTTGGCCCAGGGAAGGGTGTAGTGGGCAGTGTCTTTGGGAAGGGTGTAGTGGGCAGTGTCTTTGGGAAGGGTGTAGTGGGCAGTGTCTTTGGGAAGGGTGTAGTGGGCAGTGTCTTTGGGAAGGGTGTAGTGGGCAGTGTCTTTGGCCCAGTGAAGGGTGTAGTGGGCAGTGTCTTTGGGAAGGGTGTAGTGGGCAGTGTCTTTGGGAAGGGTGTAGTGGGCAGTGTCTTTGGGAAGGGTGTAGTGGGCAGTGTCTTTGGCCCAGTGAAGGGTGTAGTGGGCAGGGTCTTTGGCTCAGGGAAGGGTGTAGTGGGCAGTGTCTTTGGGAAGGGTTTAGTGGGCAGTGTCTTTGGGAAGGGTGTAGTGGGCAGTGTCTTTGGGAAGGGTGTAGTGGGAAGTGTCTTTGGGAAGGGTGTAGTGGGCAGTGTCTTTGGCCCAGGGAAGGGTGTAGTGGGCAGTGTCTTTGGGAAGGTGTAGTGGGCAGTGTCTTTGGGAAGGGTGTAGTGGGCAGTGTCTTTGGGAAGGGTGTAGTGGCCAGTGTCTTTGGGAAGGGTGTAGTGGGCAGTGTCTTTGGGAAGGGTGTAGTGGCCAGTGTCTTTGGGAAGGGTGTAGTGGGCAGTGTCTTTGGGAAGGGTGTAGTGGGCAGTGTCTTTGGGAAGGGTGTAGTGGGCAGTGTCTTTGGGAAGGGTGTAGTGGGCAGTGTCTTTGGCCCAGTGAAGGGTGTAGTGGGCAGTGTCTTTGGCCCAGGGAAGGGTGTAGTGGGCAGTGTCTTTGGGAAGGGTGTAGTGGGCAGTGTCTTTGGGAAGGGTGTAGTGGGCAGTGTCTTTGGGAAGGGTGTAGTGGCCAGTGTCTTTGGGAAGGGTGTAGTGGGCAGTGTCTTTGGCCCAGTGAAGGGTGTAGTGGGCAGTGTCTTTGGGAAGGGTGTAGTGGGCAGTGTCTTTGGGAAGGGTGTAGTGGGCAGTGTCTTTGGCCCAGTGAAGGGTGTAGTGGGCAGGGTCTTTGGCTCAGGGAAGGGTCTAGTGGGCAGTGTCTTTGGGAAGGGTTTAGTGGGCAGTGTCTTTGGGAAGGGTGTAGTGGGCAGTGTCTTTGGGAAGGGTGTAGTGGGCAGTGTCTTTGGGAAGGGTGTAGTGGGAAGTGTCTTTGGGAAGGGTGTAGTGGGCAGTGTCTTTGGCCCAGGGAAGGGTGTAGTGGGCAGTGTCTTTGGGAAGGGTGTAGTGGGCAGGGTCTTTGGCTCAGGGAAGGGTCTAGTGGGCAGAGTCTTTGGGAAGGGTTTAGTGGGCAGTGTCTTTGGGAAGGGTGTAGTGGGCAGTGTCTTTGGGAAGGGTGTAGTGGGCAGTGTCTTTGGGAAGGGTGTAGTGGGAAGTGTCTTGGGAAGGGTGTAGTGGGAAGTGTCTTTGGGAAGGGTGTAGTGGGCAGTGTCTTTGGCCCAGGGAAGGGTGTAGTGGGCAGTGTCTTTGGGAAGGGTGTAGTGGGCAGTGTCTTTGGGAAGGGTGTAGTGGGCAGTGTCTTTGGCCCAGGGAAGGGTGTAGTGGGCAGTGTCTTTGGGAAGGGTGTAGTGGGCAGTGTATTTAACCCAGTGAAGGGTGTAGTGGGCAGTGTCTTTGGGAAGGGTGTAGCAAGCATTAACATTTCGGGCTGCAGCACTATAACCCAGAAGTTCAGGTGCATCTGAAAATGGTGGCTTATTATTAACCCCTTCCAGACACTTCACCTTTGAATGCACTTACTTATCCAAACAATTCAGAGGCCGGGGTCATACGTGACTGAGTAGCCGTGGGTTTGCGGTTTGGTTTTGTGAGGACCTCTACAGCAGAAACCCTGTAGTGACCCCGTATTGGGAACCGCACACCTCAGGTGACTTATCAAGGGGTGGAGTGAGCACTTTGATGCCACAGGTGCTTCGCAGAAATGAATGCGCTGTGTGAGGGCTTATTTCATGTGGGATAACTTGTCGTTATCATTATTACTATTTTTGGGGACATTCAACTTTTTGATTGCTTTGTTGTATAACTACAGAGACAATAAAAGGATCTCATAAAGGAAAAAGGTTCTTGGCAATAACCAAAGACAATTACCTTTCTCAACTGGTTCAGGACCCGACCAATAGGGACAGCCAAACTGGACTAAGGCCCCTTTCACACCAGCGCTGTTGGATTCCGGCAGGCAGTTCCATTTTATCATTTGTTTACGGATCCGGATCCGTCTGACAAATGCATTGAAATACCGGATCCGTCTCTCCAGTGTCATCCAGAAAAAATTATCCAGTAGTTATTTTTTTCAGCTCTTTAAAGGTCTGAGCATGCGCAGACTGGAAGACCGGATCCGTCAAGGCGGTAATACATTTCATTGGAAATTAATCCCGGATCCAGTGATGGCCATGAGCTGGTCTGGGTGCCACCCTGCCGTGAACACAGTTCCTCCTCCATCTCCTCCTCGTCATCCTCCAGAACTGTGCCCTGGCTGGACAATTGTGTACCTTGGGGTTGTGGGTGCAGGAACCCACCCTCGGAACCACTTGGGAATGACTGTCCGGAAACCCTACGAAATGACCCCTCTTCCTCCTCCTCCTCCTCCTCCTCCTGGGCCACCTCCTCTTCCATCATCGCCCTAAGTGTTTTCTCAAGGAGACATAGAAGTGGTATTGTAACGCTGATAACGGTGTCATCGCCACTGGCCATGTTGGTGGAGTACTCGAAACAGCGCAACAGGGCACACAGGTCTCGCATGGAGGCCCAGTCATTGGTGGTGAAGTGGTGCTGTTCTGTAGTGCGACTGACCCGTGCGTGCTGCAGCTGAAACTCCACTATGGCCTGCTGCTGCTCGCACAGTCTGTCCAGCATGTGCAAGGTGGAGTTCCACCTGGTGGGCACGTCGCATATGAGGCGGTGAGCGGGAAGGCCGAAGTTACGCTGTAGCGCAGACAGGCGAGCAGCAGCAGGATGTGAACGCCGGAAGCGCGAACAGACGGCCCGCACTTTATGCAGCAGCTCTGACATGTCGGGGTAGTTGTGAATGAACTTCTGCACCACCAAATTCAGCACATGCGCCAAGCAAGGGATGTGCGTCAAACCGGCTAGTCCCAGAGCTGCAACGAGATTTTGCCCATTATAATGCCAACAGCGGGGGGCACACCTTATTATTATAATGGGGGAGTCCTGGCCTTGGTATCAAAAAGCAGACATGAACAAAACAAAGAAAAGAAATAGGTTAAATGTTAATTACCTTATGGTACAAACTTACACTGGCGCTGGTCGGTAGAAATATAACAAATCGAGTGGAGTGGCTAGATGAATGTTCCGGGTTCCCGTTCCTGTGTGTAGGGAACTGCTCACCTACCAGCATTCACACTGCTCCGGCCGGTAGCTGGGTGGTGCGAGGGAGCAGACTACAGATTTGGCGTCCAGGATTTTCTGTGCGTGTGACGTCACTGCGAAGTGCTACTGGTGCTCCCAGAGATCAAAGTTCATCCGGCGCGTTTCTGAGCCGTCGGGCTCCTTCATCAGGGATGGTCTGACCCTTCAAATCCCTGATGGTGGATTTCTTGTATGGGAGCGCAGGAGTGTTCTTGATTTTCAAAGAAAAGAAATACCACAAATAGGCCGCACCGCCAAAGATGAAACATACTAGGAGGAGACCCCACAGCTGGGTAAAATCATGTACGGGATTCAAAGTCACCACCAAAAAAACTATCAATGTCTATACAATCAACAAAGAAGATAGCAGCACATAGCTACCATCTCCTGGACAATATACTCCTCAGAGACACCATGGTGGCACCCAAAAGGGAGGAGGGCGAAGAAACCTCACGCCTATCGCTATACACGGCTAGCTTCCTCAGAGGTCCATGTGGATATACATTGACGTTTCCAGACTATTATAGTCGTCATGATTATCGATAATTGAGTAGAGTTGTGGTCAGAACATTCGAATAATGAAGAAGGGAGGAACCAGGGAGAAGCGAATGTGGGCGTTACCTGGATATTCTCCGGTGCATGGTCCTAGCGCAGATGCAGGCGCCGTGGAAAACCGGCGTGACGGATAAGCAGGTGCGCATGCACAAGATGGCGCCCAACTGGAAGTCAACGCCGCGATGCGCTCTGGAAGCGCATCACGGCCTCGACGTCAGCCAAGAGCGCCAGGCCGCGCAAGTACATCCCCCAATAGATCGGCGGAACAGACGCAGATGCTGTTGGTTCCGGTATGTGAACAGGGCACAGTGATCCGAGATACATGTCCATTGAAAAGCCATTATGGTAAATCTACAAGTTACATATGATTACACATGCCATTCAAAATGTACCTCCATAGTCACGTGTAAATGAAACAAACTGTGCATATAATAGACCAAAGTAGAGCATGATGGAGTTATACATGTGATCCAGATATCCATGATGAGCAATGCATGAACGAAAAGAAGAGAAGCACAAGATAATCAACATCATTCAATAGAATCAGGACACCCCTCCCCCGACGAGCTTCACACAAAACAATCAAATAGTCACATCAATAGCGCGAGTTTCATTCTAACCTGTTGGCTTCGTTCATATTATTGTCAACCCCAATGTGCCCTGAGCGTTGGATCATCTTCTTTATTATAGTATAGATATAAGAAGACTATATGATTCAATCCACACTCATATCTACACCCATATCCTCTGTCCAAGGGGATAAGGGACCATGCACCGGGGAAAGGCGGCCAAGAACGCAAGCGCAAAGTAGGAAAAGAACAATTGAATACACATTACAAGCATCATATAGATAATCAATGACTAATGCAAAAGGGAAAGACATTTCATATACATATATTCCATGATAGCAATATCTAAAAATATATCATTTCATAAAGTATCAAAAAGATCAAAGAATATCCAAGTAGAGAAAGGCGACCATAAGGTTGTACGTGCTCCAATAAACAATGGATAATAAAGTGCCACAATATGTGCATGTACACAGTGAACAATCATAAAGGGAAGCAAGAAGAAGAAGTCCCCATCTCAGGAGGTCCTGCATTCCTGTGTCATCAAATCTTAAAAACCCTCATGGCAATCTGATTTCGCCCATTATCGCACACCACCAGGCAGGGCTTGAGGCTCACCGGCACCAACCACTCATCGGTCTGTTCTTCAAGGCCCGTCCACAGCTCCTGCGCAGTGTGGGGTTTGTCCCCCAAACAGATACGTTTTAGAACTGCCTGCTGTCGTTTACCCCGGGCTGTGCTGAAGTTGGTGGTGAAGGTGTTACGCTGACCGGATGAGGAGCCGGTAGAGGATGAGGAAGCAACAGGAGGCAAACTGAAGCGCCCTGCAATCCTCGGTGGTGGAAGGACATGCGCCAAACTGCTCTCCGCCTCAGGCCCAGCCGCCACTGCATTTACCCAGTGTGCTGTTATGGAGATATAACGGCCCTGACCGCGCTTACTGGTCCACGTATCCGTAGTCAGGTGCACCTTGCCACAGATGGCGTTGCGCAGTGCACACCTGATTTTGTCCCCCACTTGGTTGTGCAGGGAAGGAAAAGTAGTGGCGGCTGGGCACGACGTACTGTGGGACAGCCACCGCCATAAGGCCTTTAACACTCTCCGTCTCCACCAGACGGAATGACAGCATTTCATAGGCCAGTAGTTTAGAAATGCTGGCATTCAGGGCCAGGGATCGCGGGGGGGGGGGGGGGGGGGGGGGGGGTACTTCCTCTTCCGCTCCACTGTTTGGGAGATGGAGAGCTGAACACTTCCGTGGGACATTGTGGAGATGCTTGGTGACCCAGGTGGTGGTGTTGCTGGCAGATCCTCTGTTTGCGGGGTGGCAGGTGGCACTGTCACTCCAGAGGAGGATGAAGAGGCTGGGACTGCAGCAGCAGAGGAAGCAGGGGGAGCCAGAGACCTTTCTTGGTTTTTGAGGTGTCTTCTCCACTGCAGCTCGTGCTTTGCACTTAGACGCTGGTCATGCAGGTTGTGCTCAGGTTGAGAACGTTTATGCCTCGCTACAGGCTCTGATGGCACAGCGTGCAAACCACTCGGGTCTTGTCGTCAGCACATTGTCTGCAGAACTGCCACGCCAGGGAACTCCTTGGAGCTGGCTTTGGTGTGCTCGGTCCCTTGCTGCGGTGGGCAGTAGAGATGTCCCAAACTATTCACCAGCGAGCATAGCTTGTTTGCGTTCGCCGCAGCGGGAGAACATATGCGATGTTCGGTCCGCCCCCTATACATCATCATTGAGTAAACTTTGACCCTGTACCTCCCAGTCAGCAGACACATTCCAGCCAATCAGCAGCAGCCCCTCCCTCCCAGACCCTCCCACCTCCTGGACAGCAGCCATCTTAGATTCATTCAGAAGCTGCAGTGTTAGTGAGAGCAGGGACAGTGCGGCTGCTGCTGATTCAATAGGGAAAGTGTTAGCTAGGGCAGTGTTCTGTGTCCACTCCAGTCCTGAAGGACTCATCTGATCTCCCAAAAAACCCTTTTTAGGGCGAGAACATCAGTCTGCTTTTTTTCTTTTTCTGTGTAATCAAATTGCAGTTGCCTGCCAGCGTGTGTGTCAGGCTCCCAGCCCTGCAAGTGCACAGTGTCACCAGCGCCACTCATATCTGGTGTCACATTCGATTCCATTTAAAGAAAAACAACAATTGTGACTGAATAAATAGCAGTCAGTTACTGGCCCAGCTGCCAGTCCATAGTGTCACTTCAGCGCCATTCAGATCTGGTGGCACAGCACCTTGCACGCATAGAACAACTTAACTTATCTAAAAAAATGTCAGGCAGAGGCAGTCCATGCCGCAGGGGCCGTCGTGGCCGTGGTGCTGTGAGTCCCTTTGGCCCTAGAATAATGCCCAGTGTTCAGAGGCCACGTACCCTGAACTCAAACAGTTCTGAGGACATAGTTGACTGGCTAACACAGGACACCCAATCTTCTACAGCTTCCGCTCGGAACCTTGACGCACCATCCTCCTCCAGCTCAGCTTTGGTCACCACTCTCCCGCCGCCACCACCACCACCACCACCACCACCACCACCACCACCACAGCCACCACAGCCACCACCACCACAGCCACCACAGCCGCTTCACTTGATCCCTCAGAGGAGTTATTTACACATCAGTTGGATGAAATTAGTGATGCGCAACCATTATTGCCAGAGGATGTAGATAACAGGGATATGTCTCAGTCAGGCAGCATCACACACATGGACGTACAGTGTGATGATGATGATGATGTTGTACCCGCTGCTGCTTCCTTTGCTGAGGTGTCAGATACAAGTGAAGCGGTTGATGATGACAATGTGTCCGTGGATGCCACGTGGGTGCCTGCTCGAAGAGAAGAAGAAGAGGGGGAAAGTTCAGAAGGGGAGACAGAGAGAAGGAGGAGATGAGTTGGAAGCAGGGGGAGGTCGTGGCAAGGAGCTAGTGGCACAGTCAGACAGCATGTATCGGCACCCGGGGTCAGCCAGACAGCACGCCAATCAACGCATGCTGTTGCCACCACCAGAATGCCGTCATTGCAAAGCTTATATGAAATGTAGAGCAGAAAACCAGTGGCACTACACCAAACCTAAAATTATCAGGATGCGACTGCCGAGGAGTGGTGCCTCACGGAGGTGCTCAGCTTGTAGCTGCAGTGAGCATATATGATACAAAGGAGAAGAGAACAAAACGAGCGGCACTCACCGATGATAGGCAGGTAACTTTATTCCATGGCAGGAGGGGGGTGCACGGGCTGCAGATACAGCAGCTGTATCTGCAACCCTTGCACCCCCCTCCTGCCATTGAATAAAGTTACCTGCCTATCATCGGTGATTGCAAAGCTCAGCAGTGTGGCATTTTATTTGTGTGTCTGCCTCTGATAACAGCGATGCCATTTGCAACCTGTGCCAAAAGAAACTGAGTCGTGGGAAGCCCAACACCCACCTTGGTACAACTGCTCTGCGAAGGCACATGATTGCACATCACAAACGCCTATGGGATCAACACATGATGACGAGTAGAAGCAGCACACAAGCTCAAAGCCACCATCCTCCTCCTGGTCCAGCATCTTCAGCCACGTCAACCACTGCTGTCCTCCTTGCCCCCTCTCAACCACCCGCCACTCCGCCTCTCACCTTCAGCAGTTCCATCTCATCTGCCCACAGTCAGGTGTCTGTCAAGGACATGTTTGAGCGTTTAGAAGCCAATGTCACAGAGTCACCCCCTTGCCCGGCGTCTGACAGCTGGCTTGTCGGAACTCTTAGCCCGCCAGCTTTTACCATACCAGCTGGTGGAGTCTGAGGCCTTCAAAGAATTTGTAGCTATTTGGACACCACAGTGGAAGGTACCCGGCCGAAATTTCTTTGCACAAAAGGAAATCCCCAACTTGTACTCTATTGTGCAAAAGGAAGTCATGGCATCTCTAGCATACAGTGTTGGGGCAAGGGTCCATCTGACCACTGATACCTGGTCTGCAAAGAACGGTCAGGGCAGGTATATCACCTACACTGCGCATTGGGTCAACCCGCTGACGGCTGCCAAGCATGGAATACGTGGCTCTGCAGTGAAGTTGGTGACACCGCCACGACTTGCAGGCAGGCCTGCTGCCACCTCCTCTACTCCTCCTACTCCATCTTCTTCCATAACCTCCTCAGCTGAGTCCTCTTCTGCTGCTGCGTCTTGCTCCACATCAACTGCACCCCCCCAGCTCCCCAGGGGCTATTCCACATCCCGGATACGACAGTGTCACGCCGTCTTGGGGTTGACTTGCCTGAAAGCAGAGAGTCACACCAGACCAGCACTCCTGTCCGCCCTGAACGCACAGGTGGTTCAGTGGCTGACTCCGCACCAACTGGAGATCGGCAAAGTGGTGTGTGACAACGGAAGCGATTTGTTGGCGGCATTGAATTTGGGCAAGTTGACACATGTGCCGTGCATGGCACATGTGTGTAATCTGATTGTACAACGCTTTGTGCATAAGTACCCAGGCTTAGGCTACTTTCACACTAGCGTTCGGGCGGATCCGTTCTGAACGGATCCGCTCATAATAATGCAGACGGAGGCTCCGTTCAGAACGGATCCGTCTGCATTATTTTTAGCATAGAACAGCTAAGTGTGAAAATAGCCTCGGACGGATCCGTCCAGACTTTCAATGTAAAGTCAATGGGGGACGGATCCGCATGAAGATTGAGCCATATTGTGGCATCTTCAAACGGATCCGTCCCCATTGACTTACATTGAAAGTCTGGACGGATCCGCACGCCTCCGCACGGCCAGGCGGACACCCGAACGCTGCAAGCAGCGTTCAGCTGTCCGCCTGTCCGTGCGGAGGCGAGCGGAGCGGAGGCTGAACGCCGCCAGACTGATGCAGTCTGAGCGGATCCGCTCCATTCAGACTGCATCAGGGCTGGACGGCTGCGTTCGGGTCCGCTCGTGAGCCCCTTCAAACGGAGCTCACGAGCGGACCAGCGAACGCTAGTGTGAAAGCAGCCTTACAGGACGTCCTCAAGCAGGCCAGGAAGGTGTGTGGCCATTCCAGGCGTTCCCACACGGCCATGGCACACTTTTCAGACATTCAGCGGCGAAACAACATGCCAGTGAGGCGCTTGATTTGCGACAGACCGACACATTGGAATTCAACACTCCTAATGTTTGACCTCCTGCTCCAACAAGAAAAAGCCATCAACGAGTATTTGTATGACCGGGGTGCTAGGACAGCCTCTGCGGAGCTGGGAATTTTTTTGCCACGTTACTGGACGCTCATGCGTCATTTTGAGGAGGTGACAAACCTAGTCAGTCGCACCAAAGGCACCATCAGCGACATCATCCCATTAGTTTTCTTCCTGGGGCGTGCCCTGCGAAGAGTGCTGGATCAGGCGGTAGATGAGCGTGAAGAGGAAGAGTTGTGGTCACCATCATCACCACCAGAAACAGCCTTATCAGAGGTGGAATGTGGCTTTGAGAAGGAGGAAGACCAACCACAGCAGGCATCCCAGGGTGCTCGTTATCACCTATCTGGTACCCATGGTGTTGTACGTGGCTGGGGGGAAGAACAGACCTTCAGTGAGTACGAGGAACGGGACATGAGTAGCTCGGCATCCAACCCTGTGCAAATGGGGTCTTTCATGCTGTCATGCCTGTTGAGGGACCCTCGTATAAAAAGGCTGAAGGAGAACGACCTGTACTGGGTGGCCACGCTACTAGACCCCCGGTATAACCAGAAAGTGCCTGAAATGTTACCGAATTACCGGAAGTCGTAAAGGATGCAGGAGTTCCAAAATAAATTAAAAAGTATGTTCTACACAGCGTATAAGGGTAATGTCACAGCACAACGGGAATCTAACAGGGGAAGAGGTGAAAGTAATCCTCCTACCACGACCACGGCGGCAAGGACAGAACGCTTTACAGACGTGTTGTTGATGGAGGACATGCAGAGCTTTTTAAGTCCTACACATCGCCACAGCCCTTTGGGGTCCACCCTCAGAGAACGACTTGACCGACGGGTGGCAGACTCTCTCGCCTTAACTGCAGATATCGACACTCTGAGGAGCGATGAACCCCTTGACTACTGGGTGTGCAGGCTTGACCTGTGGCCTGAAGTATCCCAGTTTGCGATAGAACTTCTGGCCTGCCCCGCTTCAAGTGTCCTGTCAGAAAGGACCTTCAGTGCAGCAGGAGGTATTGTCACTGAGAAGAGAAGGTCAAAAAAGTCTAGATTACCTCACCTTTATGAAGATGAATGAGGCATGGATCCTGAAGGGACTGACAGTGGGCGATACATTCAACTAAAAAAGGCCTGATGAGATGAGATGCCTTGGGCTAAAAATGGTCCCCACGCTGCTGTATTTTATCTCTGAATGCCGGATGACTTGCGTGAATTATCCGCCACCAACTAGGGTTCAAGCCGCCATGTTTTAGGGCACTTTCTGCCTGGGAAACATCAATTTTTCTAACCGCTGCTACAGCAGCTGCAACAATACCTAGTTTTTCAGGCATTTGTACATGCCTAATTTTTCTGGCCTCTAGTGCTGCACTGTGGCTGCAAAAACCAAACAAAATAAAAGGCACATACAAGTGTCAATTCCCCTTCGTGATCGGTACCTTGTTGTGGTGAAGGGGCTTGCGTATCACAATGAAGCGACCACCTCTATGAGTGTGTTGGCAATGTTGCACACCCCAGATGATAAGGTCGATGCTTCATTATGAACAGACCAAAAGCGATCGGCTGGATAATTTTGCATAGAAAAAACATACATTTTCTTTGTGATCATCTAAGGTGATCATTAAAGCCTACTAGGCCAACAATGGGCCCACACTGCAGAATCATTATTTTCTGGGTCACTTAACTGTCACTGAACTACCTCAGCACGACCATAGGCTTTGAAAAAAAACCATCACCTGCAATCTTCCAAACGTGCGCACGAGCACAGTCATCACTACACCAAGATTGACGCATAGAGGAATACAATGTATGTCATGAGTGTGTCAACTATTGACAACTCTTTGCGGTTGTCTAAAATCTATTCCATACATGTCCCCTGATAGGGGGCGTAACAGGGATTAAACTGATAGGAATAGTACTACTTAACACACCACACCGCACGCGCAGTGCCCCAAATTTGAAGTAGGAGGACCAACCAAGCATCTTTTTCCATCTCCCGGTTCCTAAAATCGATGCCATATACACGTCCCCTGATAGGGGACGTAACAGGGATTAAACTGATAAGAATAGTACTACTTAACACACCTTATAATAACGCAGAGAGTGGAGTCTGAAGAAGAGGAGTCAGAAGAGGAGGGTGGCTTTGAGGAGGTGGAAGACCAAAGACAGCAGGCGTCCCAGGGGGCTTGTTGTCACCTTTCGGGGACCCTTGGTGTTGTACGTGGCTGGGTGGAGGAAGAGACCTTCAATGACGTCAGTGAGGACAAGGCACGGGACATGGCTAGCTTGGTATCCAACCTTGTGCAAATGGGGAATTTGCAGTTGTGCAAATGGACTGTTTGCGGTGCGTTAAACGGGGAGTTTGGTCTGTCACTGTGAAGCGGGTGTAACCCTTACACTACCTGATCGATACAACACCATACCTGATGCTTTAAAGCACTTTATTCCGAACAATTTAGTAATGTTAGGTGATTTATGCCCTTTATGGATTAAAACCCGACTCTGGGTCAACTATGTAATTTTCCATTGGAGTTTTGCCATGGACCCCCCTCCGGCATGCCACAGTCCAGGTGTTAGTCCCCTTGAAACAACTTTTCCATCACTATTGTGGCCAGAAAGAGTCCCTGTGGGTTTTAAAATTCGCCTGTCAATGGCGGTTCGCCCGATCGCGAACATTTGCGAAAATTCGTGTTCGCCGTACGCGAACGGAAAATTATATGTTTTCGCGACATCTCTATTGGGCAGTAGCAGGGGTACTGTCTAGAGGACGGCTGCTCCACTTTTGCACCCTGCTCCCTCTTCTGCTGTGCTGGTGGCTCTGTGCGACCACCGCCTCTTCCTCTGAACTATATAGGTCACTCGCATGACCTTGATTCCATGTGGGGTCGAGGACCTCATCGTCTTCCACATTATCTTCCACCCAGTCTTCACCCCTGCCTTCCTTGTCGGTCTGCACACTTTCGAAAGCCCCAGCAGTTGGCACCACGTCATCATCCGAGACGTGCTGCGATGGTCCTCCCATGTACTCATCTTGAAAGATAAGTGGTTGGGCATCGGTGGCCCAGGTTGTGGTGCTGCTGGTGGAGCTCCTGTTACAGGGAGAGGACGTGGTCGATCTGTGCCAGCTACACGCACAAGTGAAACACCTATCTCAGGTGCGAGTAGGCGACAGAACCTGCAGCGGTATTTGGTCGGGCCTAATGCGGCTCTATGAATGGTGAGGCCAGAACAAGTACAGGCGATAGTAGATTGGGTTGCTGACAGTGGCTCCAGTTCCTTCACATTGTCTCCCACCCAGTCTCCTGCTGAAAGACCACAGATGGCACCTGCAGCCGATGTCCATCAGTCTTTCACCTCACCCCCTTGCACATCAGCCAAGCAGTCTGAGCCCCAAGTCATGCAGCAGTCTCCTCTGCTTTTTGATGACTCTGTTAGCAGGGTTTCCCAGGGCCATCCTCCTAGCCCTGCCCCAGAAGTGGAAGAGATTGAGTGCACCGATGCCCAACCACTTATCTTTCAAGATGAGGACATGGAAGGACCATCGCAGCACGTCTCGGATGATGACGAAACACAGGTGCCAACTGCTGGGGCTTTCTGCAGTGTGCAGAACAACAACGAGGGCAGGGGTGAAGACTGGGTGGAAGATGATGTGGAGGACGATGAGGTCCTCGACCCCACATGGAATCAAGGTCATGCGAGTGACCTATGTAGTTCGGAGGAAGAGGCGGTGGTCGCACAGAGGCACCAGCACAGGAGAAGAGGAAGCAGGGTGCAAAAGCGGAGCGGCCGTCCTCTAGACAGTACGCCTCCTACTGGCCACCGCAGCAAGAGACCGGGCACACCAAAGCCAGCTCCAAGGAGTTCCCTGGCGTGGCAGTTCTTCAGACAATGTGCTGACGACAAGACACGAGTGGTTTGCACGCTGTGCCATCAGAGCCTGAAACGAGGCATAAACGTTCTCAACCTGAGCACAACCTGCATGACCAGGCACCTGCATGCAAAGCACGAGCTGCAGTGGAACAGACACCTCAAAAACCAAGAAAGGTCTCTGGCTCCTCCTGCTTCCTCTTCTGCTGCAATCTCGGCCTCTTCATCCTCCTCGGGAGTGACAGTGCCACCTGCCACCCTGCAAACAGAGGATCTGCCAGTAACACCACCACCTGGGTCACCAAGCATCTCCACAATGTCCCACGGAAGTGTTCAGCTCTCCATCTCCCAAACGCTGGAGAGGAAGAGGAAGTGCCCCCCTACCCACCCGCGATCCCTGGCCCTGAATGCCAGCATTTCTAAACTACTGGCCTATGAAATGCTGCCATTCCGTCTGGTGGAGACGGAGAGTGTTAAAGGCCTTATGGCGGTGGCTGTACCACAGTACGTCGTGCCCAGCCGCCACTACTTATCTAGGCGAGCCATCCCTTCCCTGCACAACCAAGTGGGGGACAAAATCAGGTGTGCACTGCGCAACGCCATCTGTGGCAAGGTGCACCTGACTACGGATATGTGGACCAGCAAGCGCGGTCAGGGCCGTTATATCTCCATAACAGCACACTGGGTAAATGCAATGGCGGCTGGGCCTGAGGCGGATAGCAGTTTGCCGCATGTCCTTCCACCACCGAGGATTGCAGGGCGCTTCAGTTTGCCTCCTGTTGCTTCCTCCTCCTACTCCGCGGAACAGCACCACTTCACCACCAATGACTGGGCCTCCATGCCAGACCTGTGTGCCCTGTTGCGCTGTTTCGACTACTCCACCAACATGGCCAGTGGCGATGACGCCGTTATCAGCGTTACTATCCCACTTCTATGTCTCCTTGAAAAAACGCTGCAGGCGATGATGGAAGAGGAGGTGGCCCAGGAGGAGGAGGAGGAGAAAAAAGAGGGATCATTCCGTAGGGACAAAAAGAACAGTTATTCCCTGCCAACTACAGTGAACTGGTCAGGTTTGAAAAAATGTGGAGCCAGGAGGTGTGAACACTGGCCCACTCGGAGGAGTGAGTTGGAGAACAAACAGGTGATAGATATATAGAGAGGGAGACAGATGCTGGGTCTCAACCCTACATTAATCCCTGTGTTCAGTCATGTGTGCTCCTGCCGTCTGACCCTAGATGGCCCTCAGACCTAATGTTTGACTGCCCAGCTTCGTCGGAAGTAAAAAGGACCAGTCACTTCTAGGAGATCAGATATAATGAAGAGAAAAGAAAAAATGACGACAAAAGAATTTGTCCCTGTCCCTACGCGTTTCACTGGCTTGCGCCAGATCATCAGGGGACTCAGATATCACCAGGACCTCCGGTGAATGGTGACAGGCAGTATGTGCCTATCTCAGCTATAAATGTTATGCTGCGGCAGCAGAGGACACAATCCTATATGTGACAGGCAGTACTTAGCTTGCTCGGTGTTCAGCTCGGGTCCGGGGTCCGCACCTATCCTGCGTGTGGCAGTGGCAGCGGATGATTCACGCTGGCGTCCTTTTAAAGATGCGCGCGTCCTCTAGGCTCCTCCCCCCCCATACCATGTGACCGATCACGTGACTGTGACGTATCCGGTCGCGTCATACGTTGTCACGTGAACGAGGGCGGTATCAGGCCCTCCATGCTAATGCGGCCACATTACTCAGAGGTGATTGGCCGCATAGCAGGAGGGGGAAGCGTCTACAGGTGGAGTCTATTAGTGGCTATGCGGAGGCGAGCCTCTCCCACTCCCCACAATAAACCCTATTCCTGACGAGTCAGGCACAGGTGCGTCTCTCCCTATTGTTATGGGAGGCGCTACCGAAGGTATTTTAGGCAAGTTACATATGTGACAGTTTAGATGGCCATTCACAGGTAGTATAGAGAAGAATGACTCAAGAACTTTAAACATTGAAAACGCAAATACAGTGTGGACATGAACAGATAAATGAGTATCTGTATGTATAAAACAGCTCCTCAGCTGAAATGTCATAGTATTATCATAAATACATCAAAAATGACGCACCAGTAAAGAGACCAAGAAATGACGTCTGGGATACAGGATGAAATACATGGATACATACCAAATAACTCCCAAATAGAGGGATCTCCGGTGGCGTAATCTTGTATATGAAATACATTGTGTGGAGGTGTGTCAGGAAATGGACCACACATACGGTATAGGTGTTTTATGTTATATACCAAGCTGTAGGTGTCCTAATCCAATATAGACACGGTGGGTATATGGAGGATAAGTCTGTAGAGAATGCAGGTGATGGTAAGAGCTAATGTGTGGATCTAGATTCCTCAATGAACGAGCTGAATGAAAGCTGCTCATTGAGGCCTGTAGGATAGACAGTTTTAAGCTCAAAGATCCACCATGTCTCTCGCTGTAATATCCTCCTGTCCCAATTGCCCCCTCTCTTCAATGGGGGGATGGATTCAATACCCATAAACGTAATGCCTTTAAAGCTACCATTGTGGCCAATTTCGACGTGTTTAGCGAGGGGGGTATCCATTTTGTTCCTGATGTCTCCGAGATGTTCCCCCACTCTCCTACGGAGTTCCCTTGTGGTTTTACCCACGTACTCTAGTCCACAATGGCAAGTGGCCTTGTAGATGACTCCCTTAGATCTACAGTTCAAGAATTTCTTGATACTGTAGACCTTATTTGTAATGTTGCTTTTGAAGGTACATCCTTTTTTGATGAACGGACAAGCCACGCAGCCACTGCAGCGAAAGCAGCCCACTGGCGGTTTTAACCAGCCTTCTGTTCGGTCGTCGGTCTCGCTGAAGTGGCTGCGTATAAGTCTGTCACGTAACGATCGACCCCTGCGGTAAGTGATGTTAACAGAGGGCGCAACCATATCCTTGACATCAGGATCCAGTAACAGGATGTTCCAATGTTTGGAAATTACCTCCCGTACCTCTTTGGCTGCCCCATCAAAAGTACCGATCAGGCGGATTTGTTTATCCCCTTTATCCGCCTTGTTAGGGTGCAGCAGCTCGGATCGATTTTTTGAACAAGCCTTCTGATATGCTGCCCTAAGGGTAGAATCTGGATAACCCTTTGCCTTAAATCTTGTCCGTAGATCATCGGCTTGTAGTTTGAAATCTCTCATATTGGAACAGTTCCTCCTCATTCTTAAATACTGTCCCATAGGGATGCCCCTTTTAAGCGGGAGGGGATGGTGACTGTTCCAATTGAGGAGGGCATTGGTGGAAGTAGGTTTTCTGTAGGTTTTGGTATGAATCTCCCCTTCTCTCCCTCTCATGATGACAACATCCAAAAATTGTCCGTTCATCAAAAAAGGATGTACTTTCAAAAGCAACATTACAAATAAGGTCTACAGTATCAAGAAATTCTTGAACTGTAGATCTAAGGGAGTCATCTACAAGGCCACTTGCCATTGTGGACTAGAGTACGTGGGTAAAACCACAAGGGAGTTCCGTAGGAGAGTGGGGGAACATCTCGGAGACATCAGGAACAAAAGGGATACCCCCCTCGCCAAACACGTCGAAATTAGCCACAATGGTAGCTTTAAAGGCATTACGTTTATGGGTATTGAATCCATCCCCCCATTGAAGAGAGGGGGCAATTGGGACAGGAGGATATTACAGCGAGAGACATGGTGGATCTTTGAGCTTAAAACTGTCTATCCTACAGGCCTCAATGAGCAGCTTTCATTCAGCTCGTTGATTGAGGAATCTAGATCCACACATTAGCTCTTACCATCACCTGCATTCTCTACAGACTTATCCTCCATATACCCACCGTGTCTATATTGGATTAGGACACCTACAGCTTGGTATATAACATAAAACACCTATACCGTATGTGTGGTCCATTTCCTGACACACCTCCACACAATGTATTTCATATACAAGATTACGCCACCGGAGATCCCTCTATTTGGGAGTTATTTGGTATGTATACATGTATTTCATCCTGTATCCCAGACGTCATTTCTTGGTCTCTTTACTGGTGCGTCATTTTTGATGTATTTATGATAATACTATGACATTACAGCTGAGGAGCTGTTTTCTACATACAGATACTCATTTATCTGTTCATGTCCACACTGTATTTGCGTCTTCAATGTTTAAAGTTCTTGAGTCATTCTTCTCTATACTACCTGTGAATGGCCATCTAAACTGTCACATATGTAACTTGCCTAAAATACCTTCGGTAGCGCCTCCCATAACAATAGGGAGAGACGCACCTGTGCCTGACTCGTCAGGAATAGGGTTTATTGTGGGGAGTGGGAGAGGCTCGCCTCCGCATAGCCACTAATAGACTCTACCTGTAGACACCTCCCCCTCCTGCTATGCGGCCAATCACCTCTGAGTAATGTGGCCGCATTAGCATGGAGGGCCTGATACCGCCCTCGTTCACGTGACAACGTATGACGCGACCGGATACGTCACAGTCACGTGATCGGTCACATGGTATGGGGGGAGGAGCCTAGAGGACGCGCGCATCTTTAAAAGGACGCCAGCGTGAATCATCCGCTGCCACTGCCACACGCAGGATAGGTGCGGACCCCGGACCCGAGCTGAACACCGAGCAAGCTAAGTACTGCCTGTCACATATAGGATTGTGTCCTCTGCTGCCGCAGCATAACATTTATAGCTGAGATAGGCATATACTGCCTGTCACCATTCACCGGAGGTCCTGGTGATATCTGAGTCCCCTGACGATCTGGCGCAAGCCAGTGAAACGCGTAGGGACAGGGACAAATTCTTTTGTCGTCATTTTTTCTTTTCTCTTCATTATATCTGATCTCCTAGAAGTGACTGGTCCTTTTTACTTCCGACGAAGCTGGGCAGTCAAACATTAGGTCTGAGGGCCATCTAGGGTCAGACGGCAGGAGCACACATGACTGAACACAGGGATTAATGTAGGGTTGAGACCCAGCATCTGTCTCCCTCTCCATATATCTATCACCTGTTTGTTCTCCAACTCACTCCTCCGAGTGGGCCAGCGTTCACATCTCCTGGCTCCACATTTTTTCAAACCTGACCAGTTCACTGTAGTTGGCAGGGAATAACTGTTCTTTTTGTCCTCCATGAGAGGTCTGTGTTATTACACATTTATTTGTTGAGCCTATCATTTTAACATTACCTAATTAAAGACTTATCTTTTAAGACTACCCATAATTCAATCAATGTTTATATATCTTGGGCGTCATTATATACAAGTGTGACCAGCTTCCTATTTCAGGTTGTGTTCATTTATCATTCCGTAGGGTTTCCGGCCAGTCATTCCCAAGTGGCTCCGAGGGTGGGTTCCTGCACCTATAACCCCAAGGTACACAATTGTCCAGCCAGGGTACAGTTCTGGAGGATGACGAGGTGGAGGATGAGGAGGAGGAACCATGTTCACAGCAGGGTGGCACCCAGACCAGCTCATGGCCATCACTGGTGCGTGGCTGGGGGGATACAGAAGACACAGACGATAAACCTCCCACAGAGGACAGCTTTTCGTTGCCTCTGGGCAGCCTGGCACACATGAGCTATTACATGCTGCAGTGTCTCCGCAACGACCGCCGAGTTGCCCACATTCTCACTTGTGCTGATTACTGGGTGGCCGCGCTGCTGGATCCCCGCTACAAGGACAACGTACCGTCCTTAATTCCCTCACTGGAGCGTGATCGTAAGATGCGCGAGTACAAGCGCTCGCTGGTAGACGCGCTGCTGGTGGCATTCCCACCTGACAGCGGGGGCACAGTGGAAGCACAAGGTGAGGGCAGAGGAAGAGGTCACCAACGCAGCTGGGGCACCGCCAGCACCGCAGAAGGCAGGGTTAGCATGGCCGACATGTGGAAAAGCTTTGTCAGCACAACAACCAGCACCACCAGCTGATATGGAGCGTCTTAGCAGGAGGCAGCATTTCACCAACATGGTGGAGCAGTAAGTGGGCACACGCCTACACGGACTGGCTGACGGGTCTGCCCCTGCAACTTCTGGGTCTCCACATTGGGCACATGGCCTGAGCGTGCCCTTTACCCTTGGAGGTGCTCCCTGCCCTGCAGCCGGTGCACTGTCTGAACGTGTATTCAGCACGGCGGGGGCGTCAGAGACAAGCGCAGCCGCCTGTCCACAGCCAACGTGGACAAGCTCACGGTCATTAACATGAACCAGGCCTGGATCCCTCAGGACTTGTCCGCACCTTGGGCAGAATAGACCTGTATACCGGCACTGAGCCGCCATTGTTACACTGCAGCGCAACTGCTCATTCTTGTATTTTGGATATTTCACCCTCTTTTGGAGTGTACCCTAATTTTACAAAAGTAAATTAAAACTAAAAACCTGTGTTGGCTGCCTCGTCCTCCTCCACCGCCGCTTCCACCGCCACCGCCACGTCCACCGCCTCCTCAAACTCCTACTCCATATGGACCTCCACCTCATAAATCAAGTTTTTTTTATTTTTATTTGTACGTGTTTTATTTTATGTCTTTTCACTACTATGTCAGTTACATTTTCGGGTGATATTCACCAATTTTTGGGTGTGATATACCCTCCTCTACCTAGTAGACAGGTTAATACAGGTCACAATTTTTTCTTTCATTCTTGGGTGACATTTTACAATTTTAGACTTGAATAAACCCCTGCTCTGCAGGTGACGGGGACTTACCTTTCAGAAGCTCCTCTGTAATTGCCGCGCGCTCCCTCCTTCCACTCAATGCTTAAACTGGAACAACTTCTCCCACATTTGCGCTTCAATAATTTTTCCCACATTTGCGTTTTAATAGCTTTTCCCACATTTTCGCTCGATCATAATTAAATTTCAGCCATTGACCTCCCTTGGCGGTGGTCTCTCTTTCTCACGCTCCCTCTCCGGCCTGGAACCCTGATTCGCCAATAACCGTGATCACCATGGTCGGCGCAGAAAAGAACATGGAAAGTTGATAGAGCAGATATCCAATTGGATCGTGGACGTCACGGGGACGTGCAATCAGGCAGAAGTTATCTAGAGTTAGCAAAGCGGCAGCAGAGCCTCTCCTGTCTGACGTTTCCAAATCCTAAATACCGCGTGGACACGCCCCATGGGATGTGATAGGGCGAGCGTGGACACGCCCCATGGGATGTGATAGGGCGAGCGTGGACACGCCCCATGGGATGCGATAGGGCGAGCGTGGACACGCCCCATGGGATGCGATAGGGCGAGCGTGGACACGCCCCATGGGATGCGATAGGGCGAGCGTGGACACGCCCCATGGGATGCGATAGGGCGAGCGTGGACACGCCCCATGGGATGCGATAGGGCGAGCATGGACACGCCTACTGAGCTGCGATAGGGAGAGCATGGACATGCCTATTGATCTGTGATAGGGCGAGCATGGACACGCCCCATGGGATGTGATAGGGCGAGCATGGACACGCCCCATGGGATGTGATAGGGCGAGCATGGACACGCCCCATGGGATGTGATAGGGAGAGCATGGACACACCTACTGAGATGTGATAGGGAGAGCATGGACACGCCTACTGAGCTGTAATAGGGAGAGCATAGACACGCCCACTGAGCTGTGATAGGGAGAGCATAGACACGCCCACTGAGCTGTGATAGGGAGAGCATGGACACGCCCACTGAGCTGTGATAGGGAGAGCATCGGCCGCCCCTTTAGCTGCAGCAAAACATACACTCCCCTTGAGATGTCCGCTTGATATAAATCTAGCAGAGCAATGAATTTGGAGATCTCTGGATCCATGTGAGGTCTGGGGCTGGTTCCAGCTTTTTTAGAAAGAGCTTGTCTTATACTAGATTCTGCAGGGATGAGATCATAGCATTAGCGGTGGATCTGCCATTCATTCTTTTCTCTCCTTATTTAATATCTTCATATATATTTTCATTTTTTACAATAACCAGGGGATAACCCCCAGCGCCCCACATGTAAATCATTTCATGCTGGTGGTTACCGGTGTGAAGGTGCGCTATCCGGCATGCTCTGCGAAAGCGGAATCCATGAGGGCTTAGGTGCCATATAAGATCACTGTGGTACGGGAAGGTTCGAATCCTTACTTGGGTTAGATTGGCGAGGTCATATACAGCGCGGATGTAGGAATCATCACTGCAGAGGCAAATACAAATGAGGTGAGCAAACATGGCTGACAGGACAATGACATTTACATGTTTCTCTATCAAACTTCCATGGACACAGCTTCTGCACTGATTAGCCAGACACGACCACATCCAGACTGCAGGTGGAGGGCAGTGGACATGGCCCAACAAGAGGAGCACACTAGAAACAGTGGCATAGCCATCGGGGCCCGGGAGCAGTCACAGGACTTGGCCAGAGCAGCTGCCTTCTCCTACATCATCTGTCGCTGCCCAGACATCGGTGACATTGCACCGCCTCTCCACCTCTGAGGACGGGAAGCAACCAGCATCAGGAGCGTGCGATGTGCACGGGCTAACATAGCCTGCCCCTATTCCTACCTGCGAGACCGTGCGATGTGCACGGGCTAACATAGCCTGCCCCTTTTCCTACTGCGAGACCGTGCGATGTGCACGGGCTAACATAGCCTGCCCCTTTTCCTACCTGCGAGACCGTGCGATGTGCACGGGCTAACATAGCCTGCCCCTTTTCCTACTGCGAGACCGTGCGATGTGCGCGGGGGTAACATAGCCTGCCCCTTTTCCTACTGCGAGACCGTGCGATGTGCACGGGCTAACATAGCCTGCCCCTATTCCTACCTGCGAGACCGTGCGATGTGCACGGGGCTAACATAGCCTGCCCCTTTCCTACCTGCGAGACCGTGCGATGTGCACGGGCTAACATAGCCTGCCCCTTTTCCTACCTGCGAGACCGTGCGATGTGCACGGGGCTAACATAGCCTGCCCCTTTTCCTACCTGCGAGACCGTGCGATGTGCACGGGCTAACATAGCCTGCCCCTTTTCCTACCTGCGAGACCGTGCGATGTGCACGGGGCTAACATAGCCTGCCCCTTTTCCTACCTGCGAGACCGTGCGATGTGCGCGGGGGTAACATAGCCTGCCCCTTTTCCTACCTGCGAGACCGTGCGATGTGCACGGGGCTAACATAGCCTGCCCCTTTTCCTACCTGCGAGACCGTGCGATGTGCACGGGGCTAACATAGCCTGCCCCTTTTCCTACCTGCGAGACCGTGCGATGTGCACGGGGCTAACATAGCCTGCCCCTTTTCCTACCTGCGAGACCGTGCGATGTGCACGGGGCTAACATAGCCTGCCCCTTTTCCTACCTGCGAGACCGCGCGATGTGCACGGGCTAACATAGCCTGCCCCTTTCCCTACCTGCGAGACCGTGCGATGTGCGCGGGGGTAACATTGCCTGCCCCTTTTCCTACCTGCGAGACCGTGCGATGTGCACTAGGCTAACATAGCCTGCCCCTTTTCCTACTGCGAGACTGTGCGATGTGCACGGGGCTAACATAGCCTGCCCTTTTCCTACCTGCGAGACCGTGCGATGTGCACTGGGCTAACATAGCCTGCCCCTTTTCCTACTGCGAGACCGTGCGATGTGCGCGGGGCTAACATAGCCTGCCCCTTTCCCTACCTGCGAGACTGTGCGATGTGCGCGGGGGTAACATAGCCTGCCCCTATTCCTACCTGCGAGACTGTGCGATGTGCGCGGGGGTAACATAGCCTGCCCCTTTTCCTACCTGCGAGACCGTGCGATGTGGACGGGGCTAACATAGCCTGCCCCTTTCCCTACCTGCGAGACCGCGCGATGTGCGCGGGGCTAACATAGCCTGCCCCTTTTCCTACCTGCGAGACCGTGCGATGTGCACGGGGCTAACATAGCCTGCCCCTTTTCCTACCTGCGAGACCGAGCGATGTGCGCGGGGGTAACATAGCCTGCCCCTTTTCCTACCTGCGAGACCGTGCGATGTGCACGGGGCTAACATAGCCTGCCCCTATTCCTACCTGCGAGACCGTGCGATGTGCACGGGGCTAACATAGCCTGCCCCTTTCCTACCTGCGAGACCGTGCGATGTGCACGGGCTAACATAGCCTGCCCCTTTTCCTACCTGCGAGACCGTGCGATGTGCACGGGGCTAACATAGCCTGCCCCTTTTCCTACCTGCGAGACCGTGCGATGTGCACGGGGCTAACATAGCCTGCCCCTTTTCCTACCTGCGAGACCGTGCGATGTGCGCGGGGGTAACATAGCCTGCCCCTTTCCCTACCTGCGAGACTGTGCGATGTGCGCGGGGGTAACATAGCCTGCCCCTTTTCCTACCTGCGAGACCGTGCGATGTGCGCGGGGGTAACATAGCCTGCCCCTTTCCCTACCTGCGAGACCGCGCGATGTGCGCGGGGCTAACATAGCCTGCCCCTTTTCCTACCTGCGAGACCGTGCGATGTGCACGGGGCTAACATAGCCTGCCCCTTTTTCCACCTGCGAGACCGTGCGATGTGCGCGGGGGTAACATAGCCTGCCCCTTTTCCTACCTGCGAGACCGTGCGATGTGCGCGGGGGTAACATAGCCTGCCCCTTTTCCTACCTGCGAGACCGTGCGATGTGCACGGGGGTAACATAGCCTGCCCCTTTTCCTACCTGCGAGACCGTGCGATGTGCGCGGGGGTAACATAGCCTGCCCCTTTTCCTACCTGCGAGACCGTGCGATGTGCACGGGGCTAACATAGCCTGCCCCTTTTCCTACCTGCGAGACCGTGCGATGTGCGCGGGGGTAACATAGCCTGCCCCTTTTCCTACCTGCGAGACCGTGCGATGTGCACGGGGCTAACATAGCCTGCCCCTTTTCCTACCTGCGAGACCGTGCGATGTGCGCGGGGGTAACATAGCCTGCCCCTTTCCCTACCTGCGAGACCGTGCGATGTGCATGGGGCTAACATAGCCTGCCCCTTTTCCTACCTGCGAGACCGTGCGATGTGCACGGTGCTAACATAGCCTGCCCCTTTCCCTACCTGCGAGACCGTGCGATGTGCACGGGGCTAACATAGCCTGCCCCTTTTCCTACCTGCGAGACCGTGCGATGTGCACGGGGCTAACATAGCCTGCCCCTTTTCCTACCTGCGAGACCGTGCGCTGTGCACGGGGGTAACATAGCCTGCCCCTTTTCCTACCTGCGAGACCGTGCGATGTGCGCGGGGGTAACATAGCCTGCCCCTTTTCCTACCTGCGAGACCGTGCGATGTGCACTGGGCTAACATAGCCTGCCCCTTTTCCTACCTGCGAGACCGTGCGATGTGCGCGGGGGTAACATAGCCTGCCCTTTTCCTACCTGCGAGACCGTGCGATGTGCACTGGGCTAACATAGCCTGCCCCTTTTCCTACCTGCGAGACCGTGCGATGTGCACGGGGCTAACATAGCCTGCCCCTTTTCCTACCTGCGAGACCGTGCGATGTGCACGGGGCTAACATAGCCTGCCCCTTTTCCTACTGCGAGACCGTGCGATGTGCACGGGGCTAACATAGCCTGCCCCTTTTCCTACCTGCGAGACCGTGCGATGTGCACGGGCTAACATAGCCTGCCCCTTTTCCTACCTGCGAGACCGTGCGATGTGCACGGGGCTAACATAGCCTGCCCCTTTTCCTACCTGCGAGACCGTGCGATGTGCACGGGGCTAACATAGCCTGCCCCTTTTCCTACCTGCGAGACCGCGCCGATGTGCACGGGCTAACATAGCCTGCCCCTTTCCCTACCTGCGAGACTGTGCGATGTGCGCGGGGGTAACATAGGCCTGACCCTTTTTCCTACCTCGAGGACCGTGCGATGGTGCGCGGGGGTAACATAAGCCTGCCCCTTTCCCTACCTGCGAGACCGCGCGATGTGCGCGGGGCTAACATAGCCTGCCCCTTTTCCTACCTGCGAGACCGTGCGATGTGGACGGGACTAACATAGCCTGCCCTTTTCCTACCTGCGAGACCGTGCGATGTGCGCGGGGCTAACATAGCCTGCCCCTTTTCCTACCTGCGAGACCGTGCGATGTGGACGGGACTAACATAGCCTGCCCCTTTTCCTAACTGCGAGACCGTGCGATGTGCACGGGGCTAACATAGCCTGCCCCTTTTCCTACCTGCGAGACCGTGCGATGTGCACGGGGGTAACATAGCCTGCCCCTTTTCCTACCTGCGAGACCGTGCGATGTGCGCGGGGGTAACATAGCCTGCCCCTTTTCCTACCTGCGAGACCGTGCGATGTGCACGGGGCTAACATAGCCTGCCCCTTTTCCTACCTGCGAGACCGTGCGATGTGCGCGGGGGTAACATAGCCTGCCCCTTTTCCTACCTGCGAGACCGTGCGATGTGCACGGGGCTAACATAGCCTGCCCCTTTTCCTACCTGCGATTCCTGCAGCCTAAGGCCTCATGCACACGAACGTATTTTGTTTTCGTGTCCAGAGCTCAGAAGGGGTCTGGATGTATTTCTGGAGTGTAATAATATTACAGGCTATAGCTACTAGAGAGGGGTCGCTGATCCAGGGATTTATTCTGATGCCTGATTTGGAATCGGGAAGGAATTTTTATTCCCCTAAAGTGGGGAAAATTGGCTTCTACCTCCCAGGGTTTCTTCCTTCCTCTGGACCAACCTGCAGGATGACCGGCCGACTGGACGGACAGAGGGCCTTTTAATATCTTACTTTTTACTATGTTCCGTTTATTTTGCGGATAGGATGCAGACCCATTCATTTCAATGGGTCTGCAAAAAATGCGGACAGCACATCGTGTGCTATCCGCATCCGTATGTCCGTCCGTAGCCCCGCAAAAAAAAATAGAACAAGTCCTGTTCTGGTCCGTTTTAGTCATTATTAAAATGGATCTGCAAAAAAAAAAAAAAGGCGGATGGCATACGGACCGCAAAACACATACGGTCGTGTGCACAGGAGGAGGGGTTTGTGAAGACGTGCGAGTGGGGGAAGGGGAGATAGGGTTTGGGTTGTGAGTGGGTAAGGGGGTGTCCATGTATGTGGTGACTGTGTATGAGATGTGTCCATGTATGTGGTGACTGTGTGTGTATGAGATGTGTCCATGTATGTGGTGACTGTGTGTATGAGATGTGTCCATGTATGTGGTGACTGTGTGTATGAGATGTGTCCATGTATGTGGTGACTGTGTATGAGATGTGTCCATGTATGTGGTGACTGTGTGTATGAGATGTGTCCATGTATGTGGTGACTGTGTATGAGATGTGTCCATGTATGTGGTGACTGTGTGTATGAGATGTGTCCATGTATGTGGTGACTGTGTATGAGATGTGTCCATGTGTGTGGTGACTGTGTGTATGAGATGTGTCCATGTATGTGGTGACTGTGTGTATGAGATGTGTCCATGTATGTGGTGACTGTGTGTATGAGATGTGTCCATGTATGTGGTGACTGTGTATGAGATGTGTCCATGTATGTGGTGACATGTGTATGAGATGTGTCCATGTTATGTGGTGACTGTGTGTATGAGATGTGTCCATGTGTGTGGTGACTGTGTGTATGAGATGTGTCCATGTGTGTGGTGACTGTGTGTGTATGAGATGTGTCCATGTATGTGGTGACTGTGTGTATGAGAAGTGTCCATGTATGTGGTGACTGTGTATGAGATGTGTCCATGTGTGTGGTGACTGTGTATGAGATGTGTCCGTGTATGTGGTGACTGTGTGTATGAGTGTGTCCATGTATGTGGTGACTGTGTGTATGAGATGTGTCCATGTATGTGGTGACTGTGTATGAGATGTGTCCGTGTATGTGGTGACTGTGTGTATGAGATGTGTCCATGTATGTGGTGACTGTGTGTATGAGATGTGTCCATGTATGTGGTGACTGTGTGTATGAGAAGTGTCCATGTATGTGGTGACTGTGTATGAGATGTGTCCATGTATGTGGTGACTGTGTGTATGAGATGGGTCCATGTATGTGGTGACTGTGTATGAGAAGTGTCCATTTATGTGGTGACTGTGTATGAGATGTGTCCATGTATGTGGTGACTGTGTGTATGAGATGTGTCCATGTATGTGGTGACTGTGTGTATGAGATGTGTCCATGTATGTGGTGACTGTGTGTATGAGATGGGTCCATGTATGTGGTGACTGTGTGTATGAGATGTGTCCATGTATGTGGTGACTGTGTGTATGAGATGGGTCCATGTATGTGGTGACTGTGTGTATGAGATGTGTCCATGTATGTGGTGACTGTGTGTATGAGTGTGTCCATGTATGTGGTGACTGTGTGTATGAGATGTGTCCATGTATGTGGTGACTGTGTGTATGAGATGTGTCCATGTATGTGGTGACTGTGTGTATGAGATGTGTCCATGTATGTGGTGACTGTGTGTATGAGATGTGTCCATGTATGTGGTGACTGTGTGTATGAGATGGGTCCATGTATGTGGTGACTGTGTGTATGAGATGGGTCCATGTATGTGGTGACTGTGTGTATGAGTGTGTCCATGTATGTGGTGACTGTGTATGAGATGTGTCCATGTATGTGGTGACTGTGTATGAGATGTGTCCATGTATGTGGTGACTGTGTGTATGAGATGTGTCCATGTGTGTGGTGACTGTGTGTATGAGATGTGTCCATGTATGTGGTGACTGTGTGTATGAGATGTGTCCATGTATGTGGTGACTGTATATGAGATGTGTCCATGTATGTGGTGACTGTGTATGAGATGTGTCCATGTATGTGGTGACTGTATATGAGATGTGTCCATGTATGTGGTGACTGTGTGTATGAGATGTGTCCATGTATGTGGTGACTGTGTGTATGAGATGTGTCCATGTATGTGGTCACTGTATATGAGATGTGTCCATGTATGTGGTCACTGTATATGAGATGTGTCCATGTATGTGGTCACTGTATATGAGATGTGTCCATGTATGTGGTCACTGTATATGAGATGTGTCCATGTATGTGGTGACTGTGTATGAGATGTGTCCATGTATGTGGTCACTGTGTGTATGAGATGTGTCCATGTATGTGGTGACTGTGTGTATGAGATGTGTCCATGTATGTGGTCACTGTATATGAGATGTGTCCACGTATGTGGTGACTGTGTGTATGAGATGCGTCCACGTATGTGGTGACTGTGTGTATGAGATGTGTCCACGTATGTGGTGACTGTGTGTATGAGATGTGTCCACGTATGTGGTGACTGTGTGTATGAGATGTGTCCATGTATGTGGTGACTGTGTGTATGAGATGTGTCCATGTATGTGGTGACTGTGTGTATGAGATGTGTCCATGTATGTGGTGACTGTGTATGAGATGTGTCCATGTATGTGGTGACTGTGTGTATGAGATGTGTCCATGTATGTGGTGACTGTGTATGAGATGTGTCCATGTATGTGGTGACTGTGTGTATGAGATGTGTCCATGTATGTGGTGACTGTGTGTATGAGATGTGTCCATGTATGTGGTGACTGTGTGTATGAGATGTGTCCATGTATGTGGTGACTGTGTGTATGAGAAGTGTCCATGTATGTGGTGACTGTGTGTATGAGATGTGTCCATGTATGTGGTGACTGTGTGTATGAGATGTGTCCATGTATGTGGTCACTGTATATGAGATATGTCCATGTATGTGGTCACTGTATATGAGATGTGTACATGTATGTGGTGACTGTGTGTATGAGATGTGTCCATGTATGTGGTGACTGTGTATGAGATGTGTCCATGTATGTGGTGACTGTGTGTATGAGATGTGTCCATGTATGTGGTGACTGTGTGTATGAGATGTGTCCATGTATGTGGTGACTGTGTGTATGAGAAGTGTCCATGTATGTGGTGACTGTGTGTATGAGATGTGTCCATGTATGTGGTGACTGTGTGTATGAGATGTGTCCATGTATGTGGTGACTGTATATGAGATGTGTCCATGTATGTGGTGACTGTGTGTATGAGATGTGTCCATGTATGTGGTGACTGTGTGTATGAGATGTGTCCATGTATGTGGTGACTGTGTGTATGAGATGTGTCCATGTATGTGGTCACTGTATATGAGATGTGTCCATGTATGTGGTCACTGTATATGAGATGTGTCCATGTATGTGGTCACTGTATATGAGATGTGTCCATGTACAGACGTGGACAAAATTGTTGGTACCCTTTGGTCAATGAAAGAAAAAGTCACAATGGTCACAGAAATAACTTTAATCTGACAAAAGTAATAATAAATTAAAATTCTATAAATGTTAACCAATGAAAGTCAGACATTGTTTTTCAACCATGCTTCAACAGAATTATGTAAAAAAATAAACTCATGAAACAGGCATGGACAAAAATGATGGTACCCCTAGAAAACACAGAACATAATGTGACCAAAGGGACATGTTAATTCAAGGTGTGTCCACTAATTAGCATCACAGGTGTCTACAACCTTGTAATCAGCCATTGGGCCTATATATATGGCTCCAGGTAATCACTGTGTTGTTTGGTGATATGGTGTGTACCACACTCAACATGGACCAGAGGAAGCAAAGG
Source organism: Bufo gargarizans (assembly GCF_014858855.1). NCBI lineage: Eukaryota > Metazoa > Chordata > Amphibia > Anura > Bufonidae > Bufo > Bufo gargarizans. Next base: position 530,462,807 of record NC_058083.1, on the reverse strand, counting down.
AAAGAGCTGTCTCAAGAGATCAGAAAGAAAATTATAGACAAGCATGTTAAAGGTAAAGGCTATAAGACCATCTCCAAGCAACTAGATGTTCCTGTGAGTACAGTTGCACATATTATTCATAAGTTTAAGATCCATGGGACTGTAGCCAACCTCCCTGGACGTGGCCGCAGGAGGAAAATTGATGACAAATCTAAGAGACGGATAATCCGAATGGTAACAAAAGAGCCTAGAAAGACTTCTAAAGAGATTCAAGGTGAACTTCATGCTCAAGGAACATCAGTGTCAGATCGCACCATCCGTCGTTGTTTGAGCCAAAGTGGACTACATGGGAGACGACCAAGGAGGACACCATTGTTGAAAACGAATCATAAAAAAGCAAGACTGGAATATGCCAAACTACATGTTGACAAGCCACAAAGCTTCTGGGAGAATGTCCTGTGGACAGATGAGACAAAAATCGAAGTTTTTGCCAAGGCACATCAGCTGTATGTTCACAGACGAAAAAATGAAGCATATCAAGAAAAGAACACTGTCCCTACTGTGAAACATGGAGGAGGCTCTGTTATGTTCTGGGGCTGCTTTGCTGCGTCTGGCACAGGGTGTCTTGAATCTGTGCAGGGTACAATGAAATCTCAAGACTATCAAGGAATTCTAGAGAGAAATGTACTAGCCAGTGTCAGAAAGCTTGGTCTCAGTCGCAGGTCATGGGTCTTGCAACAGGACAATGACCCAAAACACACCGCTAAAAACACCCAAGAATGGCTAAGAGGAAAAAATTGGACTATTCTAAAGTGGCCTTCTATGAGCCCTGACCTCAATCCTATTGAGCATCTTTGGAAGGAGCTGAAACATGCAGTCTGGAAAAGGCACCCTTCAAACCGGACACAACTGGAGCAGTTTGCTCATGAGGAGTGGGCCAAAATACCTGCTGAGAGGTGCAGATGTCTCATTGACAGTTACAGGAAGCGTTTGATTGCAGTGATTGCCTCAAAAGGTTGCGCAACAAAATATTAAGTTAGGGGTACCATCATTTTTGTCCATGCCTGTTTCATGAGTTTATTTTTTTACATAATTCTGTTGAAGCATGGTTGAAAAACAATGTCTGACTTTCATTGGTTAACATTTATAGAATTTTAATTTATTATTACTTTTGTCAGATTAAAGTTATTTCTGTGACCATTGTGACTTTTTCTTTCATTGACCAAAGGGTACCAACAATTTTGTCCACGTCTGTATGTGGTGACTGTGTATGAGATGTGTCCATGTATGTGGTCACTGTGTGTATGAGATGTGTCCATGTATGTGGTGACTGTGTGTATGAGATGTGTCCATGTATGTGGTCACTGTATCTGAGATGTGTCCATGTATGTGGTGACTGTGTGTATGAGATGTGTCCATGTATGTGGTGACTGTGTATGAGATGTGTCCATGTATGTGGTGACTGTGTATGAGATGTGTCCATGTGTGTGGTGACTGTGTATGAAATGTGTCCATGTATGTGGTGACTGTGTGTATGAGATGTGTCCATGTATGTGGTGACTGTGTGTGTATGAGATGTGTCCATGTGTGTGGTGACTGTGTGTATGAGATGTGTCCATGTGTGTGGTGACTGTGTGTATGAGATGTGTCCATGTATGTGGTGACTGTGTGTATGAGATGCGTCCATGTATGTGGTGACTGTGTGTATGAGATGTGTCCATGTATGTGGTGACTGTGTATGAGATGTTTCCATGTATGTGGTGACTGTGTGTATGAGATGCGTCCATGTATGTGGTGACTGTATCTGAGATGTGTCCATGTATGTGGTGACTGTGTGTATGAGATGTGTCCATGTATGTGGTGACTGTGTATGAGATGTGTCCATGTATGTGGTGACTGTGTGTATGAGATCTGTCCATGTATGTGGTGACTGTGTATGAGATGTGTCCATGTATGTGGTGACTGTGTATGAGATGTGTCCATGTATGTGGTGACTGTGTGTATGAGATGCGTCCATGTATGTGGTGACTGTGTGTATGAGATGTGTCCATGTATGTGGTGACTGTGTGTATGAGATGTGTCCATGTATGTGGTGACTGTGTGTATGAGATGTGTCCATGTATGTGGTGACTGTGTGTATGAGAAGTGTCCATGTATGTGGTGACTGTGTGTATGAGATGTGTCCATGTATGTGGTGACTGTGTATGAGATGTGTCCATGTATGTGGTGACTGTGTGTGTATGAGATGTGTCCATGTATGTGGTGACTGTGTGTGTATGAGATGTGTCCATGTGTGTGGTGACTGTGTGTATGAGATGTGTCCATGTGTGTGGTGACTGTGTGTATGAGATGTGTCCATGTATGTGGTGACTGTGTGTATGAGATGCGTCCATGTATGTGGTGACTGTGTGTATGAGATGTGTCCATGTATGTGGTGACTGTGTGTATGAGATGCGTCCATGTATGTGGTGACTGTGTGTATGAGATGTGTCCATGTGTGTGGTGACTGTGTGTATGAGATGTGTCCATGTGTGTGGTGACTGTGTGTATGAGATGTGTCCATGTATGTGGTGGCTGTGTGTATGAGATGCGTCCATGTATGTGGTGACTGTGTGTATGAGATGTGTCCATGTATGTGGTGACTGTGTGTATGAGATGTGTCCATGTATGTGGTGACTGTGTATGAGATGTGTCCATGTATGTGGTGACTGTGTATGAGATGCGTCCATGTATGTGGTGACTGTGTGTATGAGATGTGTCCATGTATGTGGTGACTGTGTGTATGAGATGTGTCCATGTATGTGGTGACTGTGTGTATGAGAAGTGTCCATGTATGTGGTGACTGTGTGTATGAGATGTGTCCATGTATGTGGTGACTGTGTGTATGAGATGTGTCCATGTATGTGGTGACTGTGTGTATGAGATGTGTCCATGTATGTGGTGACTGTGTGTATGAGATGTGTCCATGTATGTGGTGACTGTATATGAGATGTCCATGTATGGTGACTGTGTCCATGTATGTGGTGACTGTGTGTATGAGATGTGTCCATGTATGTGGTGACTGTGTGTATGAGATGTGTCCATGTGTGTGGTGACTGTGTGTATGAGATGTGTCCATGTATGTGGTGACTGTGTGTATGAGATGTGTCCATGTATGTGGTGACTGTGTATGAGATGTGTCCATGTATGTGGTGACTGTGTGTATGAGATGTGTCCATGTATGTGGTGACTGTGTATGAGATGTGTCCATGTATGTGGTGACTGTGTATGAGATGCGTCCATGTATGTGGTGACTGTGTGTATGAGATGTGTCCATGTATGTGGTGACTGTGTGTATGAGATGTGTCCATGTATGTGGTGACTGTGTGTATGAGAAGTGTCCATGTATGTGGTGACTGTGTGTATGAGATGTGTCCATGTATGTGGTGACTGTGTGTATGAGATGTGTCCATGTATGTGGTGACTGTGTGTATGAGATGTGTCCATGTATGTGGTGACTGTGTGTATGAGATGTGTCCATGTATGTGGTGACTGTGTATGAGATGTGTCCATGTATGTGGTGACTGTGTATGAGATGTGTCCATGTATGTGGTGACTGTGTGTATGAGATGTGTCCATGTATGTGGTGACTGTGTGTATGAGAAGTGTCCATGTATGTGGTGACTGTGTGTATGAGATGTGTCCATGTATGTGGTGACTGTGTATGAGATGTGTCCATGTATGTGGTGACTGTGTGTATGAGATGTGTCCATGTATGTGGTGACTGTGTGTATGAGAAGTGTCCATGTATGTGGTGACTGTGTGTATGAGAAGTGTCCATGTATGTGGTGACTGTGTGTATGAGATGTGTCCATGTATGTGGTGACTGTGTGTATGAGATGTGTCCATGTGTGTGGTGACTGTGTGTATGAGATGTGTCCATGTATGTGGTGACTGTGTGTATGAGATGTGTCCATGTATGTGGTGACTGTGTGTATGAGATGTGTCCATGTATGTGGTGACTGTGTGTATGAGATGTGTCCATGTATGTGGTGACTGTGTGTATGAGATGTGTCCATGTATGTGGTGACTGTGTGTATGAGATGTGTCCATGTATGTGGTGACTGTGTATGAGATGTGTCCATGTATGTGGTGACTGTGTGTATGAGATGTGTCTCCACCGATCAGCTGTTTGAGAAAAGAGCGGAGCAGCTTTCTTGCCGCTCATACTTGGCCAGTGACGTCACCGTACCTCGGTCACACGGCCTAGATGCAGCTCAGTCCCATGTGAATGCGGCCTAGCTGCACTACCAAGCACAGCCGCCTGTATATACACACTTGGAATGAAGGCACCGCCCCAAAATACCAAACATTACATCAGGGTCCTGACCCGTCTGGGCACTAACTGAACCTAGGTATGACCTGGGTAGACTTCTCACAGGAGACCGGCTCGGACCCAGACTACTCATATCCAATTACTTAGGACTCTTAGGCTTCATTCACACGTAACGCAGAATGCTGGTGTCCGTGTTTTGCGGATCTGTGGATCCGCAAAACACATGGATGTGTGAATGGACCCTTAGACTACATTAAAAAAAACTTATTGAAAACGGACAGATTGTCAGTTTTTTATGGGCAATTTTCAACCATTTGTTGATCCATTTTCTGTCCATTTTTCATGGCCAATAAAAAGAAATGGATGTGGCGGAAATAACCTCGCCGCTGGGTTTTGAAAGGGCCGGTTTGCCAGCCTCTTGCCTCAGGATTATTGCCCACACTAACTTTGAAGGGGGAAGACAGACCGGCCGCACAGCCTAAATCTGTGGAACTGTTTTGGGCAGGAAAGCCATGCTTGCGGTCGGCCAAATGTGACTTCCATGGAATTCGGATCTGGGTGATTTTTGGATATGTTGTTCGCCCAGATCAGAGATTTCAATGGATGTATACATTATGGGGATGTGTGGGGTTTTGAGGTGTTTTCTGTGTTTTGGGAAAAATGTGTGTTTTCTGTCTGTGAGTGATTAAGTTAGCCCATTGTGTTTTGGTAATTGTATTTTGTTGATTGTGTCACAGAAAAATCCAGTGCGTTAGTTAATTGCATCTCAGACAATGCCAGTGTGTTAGTTAATTGTGTCACAAACAATGCCAGTGTGTTAGTTAATTGTGTCACAGACAATGCCAGTATGTTAGTTAATTGTGTCACAGACAATGCCAGTGTGTTAGTTAATTGTGTCACAGACAATGCCAGTGTGTTAGTTAATTGTGTCACAGACAATGCCAGTGTGTTAGTTAATTGTGTCACAGACAATGCCAGTATGTTAGTTAATTGTGTCACAGACAATGCCAGTGTGTTAGTTGAATAGGGTTAGTTTTGTGTTTAAACTGTACAGGATTGGCTGCTATGTCATGTCCTCAGTATGTCATGTGTATATAAGTCAATGCTGTGTGTTCAATAAAGAGTTGCTGTTTTACATTCACCATAGAGCCTCGTCTCATGTGTGTGGGGATTGCTATACATGTATACTCCCCTGTCTATTACTCCTAGCCCTTGTAAGAGCTGTTCCTGGTTCCTGTGGTTACGGTGTAGAGCGGAGTGCTTGGAGTCCTCGGGAGGCACTGGGAGCATCCATCAACGGAGGTACCCGGTCGGGGTGCCAGGAGATCCTTTACAATGGACATCACACAGCCGCTTTAAAGGGAACCTGTCAGCGGGATTTTGTGTATAGAGCTGAGGACATGGCCGCTAGCCCATCTGCAATACCCAGTCCCCATAGCTCTGTGTGCTTTTATTGTGTAAAAAAACAGATTTGATACATATGCAAATTAACCTGAGATGAGTCCCGTCCCTAAGACGAGTCTTGTCCCTGAGATGAGTCCTGTACGTATCTCAGTATCTAT